>NC_044575.1:2382500-2682500 GCF_901933205.1 Camarhynchus parvulus | reverse complement strand
CCAACCAGTATTGCAATGGTTTATTTTATGGCCTTAAACAAATAAATACTGAATAAGTAAAGAGAATAAACCCTTTTTAGATTTCATTTCCAAAGCAACTCTGAAATAGCTGTTTTGGGGGCTTTGTTTTGATGTCATTTTTACTGAATTGTTACATTTTGCTGAGCTGCTGCTACCAAGAGATGGAGTCAACAGCCCTGTCAAGAAGATGCAGATCTTCATGCCTTTGTCCCATGGCTAAGGAAATATTTTTATAGAGTAAGCCATTCTGGGGGGAAGAGCTTTGAGTTTGCAGCCCTTTCAGCACAAGCCAGCCTTGCAGAAAATGGCAATGAAAAGAAATGAGTCTTTTCACCCCAAGATGAGTTGTGCAGCAGGATTCTCCTGTTCAGACAGAGAAGGAACCATAATTCACCTGTACTCTCAGCCCTTCTGCCACAACACTTAGCAAGGCTCTATTTCAAAGTGCTAAGTAAGGAAGCAAAGGCAGTGAGTCCTAGCCCATGGATTAATGGAAGCTTTCTGACACCACTGAGCTGGTTTTGGCTGCCCTTCTACTCACAAAGCCTCCCCACTGGCAAATATTGTCTGAAAATTACCAACTGTTGTGTACATCACGAAACAACACCGTGGTAATAGGTGGAAGAAATTTGTATTTATCTATTCAGTGCAGGGGAAAAAAAAAAAAACCTGCAGCAAGAGAAGGCTTTAAAGGGAAAAAGTTGTGCTAACAGAGACTTTTCTGCTTCCCAGGAGCACGGATTGACAGCTAGGGAGGCTGGTGAGTGGGAAGCTGCCTAGCAGGCAACAGCAAGCGAGCGGGTAGATGTGCCACTAGAGCTCCATGAGCAGCTGTGTAACGCAAAGATTAGATATTGGTTACATTTTGTCAGCCTTCCCCAAAGGACTTAGAGCTCTGCTGGTGTCCCCGGGCTAGAACATAATCACCATCCAGTCAGAAATCTGCATTCTGTGGTGCACTGGCACCTACCCACCGTGGGATGGGGAAACCTGTTAGTCACAGCACAGAAGATGCATCTGTAAGGTGAAAGTGAGCTGAGGAGGGGCTCAGGAGTCAGGAGCAATAAATAAAATGCTTGTTCTGTTACCAAACACCGATTCATTCTTCCAGCCTCTCTACATTATCAAAATTACTAGTACAGGCAACAAGTGCAGAAGCAGCATTAGGCAATAACCTCTCAGACACAATAAATAATAATAATAATGCACCTTTCTCATCATATGTTGGCAGCAGGAGAAGCTCTGGGGTTTTTGTCCAGAGAATCCAGTGAATTTGTCACGCTATCCAAAAAGAAATATATCTGCAGCTTCATGTTTTTCTTCACAGCCCAGATCTTACAGCAGCCCTGTTGGATCCCTCTCTATTACATCCAAATTTATTTCCTTTTCTCCACACACACACACACACACTATCTGTAATTTTTTTCATGCTGTGGAGTATCTACAGGGCTGATTTAACAGTCTCTGCCTATCCCAGATGCTGTTTCCTGATAACTTCTGAGTTAACCTCCAGAAGATGCACTGCTCCTGTCAGTTCGTGAGCTATGAGAACAGCAAGGCTTGGAGATGGTTCTTCCGATGGCAAAGGATTTTTTACTAAAGCTAATCCCCCCCAAAAAAAGCAGGAGACAGAACACAGCAATATTTTTTCCTACCTAGACAAAGCTTAGGACTCAGGAAATGCTGTGAATAGATGCACTGAGTGTCTCTCCGAGGACTGGGACACACTCAGCAAGACCACACTGAAAACAAATACATACGTGTATAAAATAAAACACAAAATAAGGCCAGGAAACTTCACAGCTACAACAAGTATTTAAACAGAAGCAATAACCTAAGCTAAGATTATAACACGCTGTTTTTACAGTCTGGTTTTTTGGTATACTAAACACAGCTAAGCTTCATTTTACAGGTGCAAGTTTTATCCATTCTTCCTGTTCCACTTCCAGCACTGTTTAAGTTTATAGAAATCATTTGCAGCACAGAATTTCTTAGGAGATCCTTACTCTTCCAGCACTATAATTTACGTGCCATATTTTTCCATCCCTCATTTAAATGCATCCGATTTCCCTGGAACTTATTTTACTACTAATAGAATCTAAAAACAGTTGACATCAACGTATAAATGTATCTACTAATGGGTAGGGATGATATGAGTAATATCAAATTATTAAATCAGGATTTTCTTTGTCAGTAAGGAGTAACTGCTACATCCTCTGCAAAGCTCTCACAGTAACAGAGACTGAATCAGACTACAGTGTCTACAGAACATTTCACAAAAACCAAGTGAGATACAATCACCATTTTACATACCCTAGAGAAGGAGATTTGTGGTTCTGTACTGATTCACTCCCAGAAGATATCAACCCAAATGCAACTGTGGTGAAAAAAGATTTTCCACCACTAGGCAAAGACAGAGAAGTACAGTCAAGGATTTCTCAAGCTCTACAGACGCTATAAATTGATTGCCCCTCATCCCTACACTCAAGTCAGCAAATACTGTGAAATAACATGTGAACCACCTGGGGAAAACGTAATTTTGGGCTGCATGAAACAGTTAACAAGTTAGACCAGAGAACATTTAGTTGAGCGTACTGAAAGTTTCAATGCCAGTGGAGCTTTCCTGCTGCTCACAGTTCATGTGAGAGCACTTGGGTTTGGAACAAGTAAATAACAAGTGACAGGTGTGACTCAGCCAGCTCTGCCTGAAACCGAAGCAGCACAGTAGCTATTGACAGATTGAGGGGGGGAAATGGGAGAAAGGAGATTTGTGGTGATGCTCTCAGCTTGGGAGTCCAAGGGATATCTGCCCAGTGAGCAGATTGGCTGGTACAGCCAGGTCTAACTCACAGCAAGGCTGTGGCAGCAGAGGAAGGTGTTTGTGAGAGATGGAGAGTGACAAGGCTGTGGCAACATATCCACACTGTGCCTGGCTGCAGGGTAATCAGTCCTGGCCAGAAATAATGCCATCACCTCTCACTGGCAAATAGCTGAGTTTTATTTCTAATAAATTGCAACCTTTCAGACGTGCGCAACGAAAAACTCCAATGAATCTTAGGAATTACGTTGCCTTATCCACCACAGAATTATGAGGCCTTTTCAAAATAGCTGGATAAGTTCTTGGTGCAGCTTGAAAAGGGCATCCTGATTAGGCTGCAGGATTGCATGTGATGGTCAACATTATCTCATGTTTTCCCTGTCACCTGCTGGAGTTCTTCTGCCCATTCGTGTAATTTTGCTCCTGAATACCAACTGATTCAATGTTTCAGTTGAGTTAAGAATTACAGCTGACATATTTTATCTTGTCAAAAAGCATTTGGCTCTTGAGGCAAGTCAAACCAGGAAGCAAGATACCAGAGGGAGGTTCCTTCACTGCCTCTGCAGCTGGGAGATCTGCAGGCTGCAAAACCCTTGATACCACTTGGCGTCCAGAGGACAACAGCAGCACAGAAAGAGAAATGGAAGCCAAGGAAAAGGACAATGAAAATGCAAACCTTCCACCTAGGCCAAGTGTGCTGGATCAGTGAATGTCCATTCTTTGCTTCTTTTCTGCCAACGTACAGATTAAATATGTGAGGTGGAATTTCTTGTTGGGACTCAGATGTTTATTAGTTCTTATCTATGTTACAGTCCGACAAACCATGAGTTCTACAGCACTTCACCAAGCTACAGAATGGAGCCTCATCTCTCTCTCTACCAGGCCTTTTAAGGATAAACTGTCCAGTTAGAAATGACATCTAAATTATTTTTACTTTTAACCTAATAACCAACCACCCATGCCCGCAATGTTGACGTTTTCATCCAATTACACAAAGCCACCCAACCCATGGAGAAGAAGGTGAAGGAGAAGGACCAGCCTCCACCCTAAAACCTCCATCTTGCTTTATATATATATCACTACATTCTGAAACCTTAAACTCTGAGTTTTCTACCATGTGATATCACACACTTCTATTCAAACTCCACACCCACAATCCCAGTTCTGTCATTCCATTTTGGAAGCCTTCTCCACAGCCTCAGGTCAAATGCAGTGTCCTCTTGGGGGTCAGTGCCTGCCAGCACAGAAAGTCTGAAATCCTCAGCATCCAGGGTTCCAGCAAGTAAAGATTAGATTTTGATTAAGCAGACCATTGGTGTGTGGAGGAGATCACCCCGAGCAGGACAGAGGCTGTGGCACTGACAAACCATGTAAGCTCACACTGCCACTGGAAATAGTGACTTCAGGAAACTGCAAAACAACAAAACTCTAAACACAAGAGCTTCACCTGCCAATAAATCTGTTGCATTTCCACACTGGTACCTTCAACTAAACCTTTGGAGCCCTTTCGGAGCAGGATGGAAGGAGCTGTGGGCAGAATCCTGTGAGCAGCATCACAAAATGCCTGTGCTGAGCAGAGCCCATGTGCTGCAAAGCGTTTTGCTGCAAGGCAGCAGTGAGATCCTCTTCCCTCCCTGCTCAGTTTTGCTGATGATACTTCTCATGTGCCACTGGATCACCCTATGTAATGACCCACCTTGAAATCATTAGGAAACAGTTCATTAATGACTGACACAATAACTGTGTCTTATTTAAGTGTTCCATTGTCAGAGCTTATAAATATAACGTTTTGGAGTTAAGCAGGTCAGCTCGTTTCAGACTTAATTTTTCACTACCTTTCTTTCTAATGGTCTCAGCCAAACCACACAGGGATATTTCCAGTGTAAATTAGAAACCCTGTGGAACAATTCCTGTATGTGTATGGATGGTGAAAATGAAGATGCAAGGTCAAATTTTTCCTCCATGGAACTGCACAGGACACAAGGTGAGTTCAATTAAACCATTAGGAGAGGAGTTGAAGGGATGAATTTGAATGCAAACCCTGATCATGTTTGGAGCTGTACTATAAAACTCTACATTTCTTTGGTCTAATCACAGATAAAAGCTGAGCCCATAATAATAAAATCAGATATGCCCAGTTTCAGATCTCTGTTTCACTCTAGCAGTTCTAAAAATGCACCTCCAACCTGCTCCACATTCAAAATCCCCGTCATGGTACCCTGGTTTTCAAGCTTAGCTCCTGTACTGATTCTGAGATTTTTAAGTTCCACACTCTGTGCCATTTTGTTTTGTGGGTGACCTCCAAATCTGCAAAGGCTTTCAGGTGTGTTGTTACAAATTTAAGTCTGAAATGAGCTGACCTGCTTAATTTAGGATGCCCACCCAGTTTAATGGAACAATCTAGTGCTTCAGGATTTTTTGTGCCAAAGGCTCCAGGTTTCTCACAGCTACAACAAAGACATCCAAACTCAAATTGCAATTTATCATGCTGCTTATAAAAAATTCTGCACAATCTGGTCACACCTTCAAAGCCTATTTCCCATTGGTGCATCCATTCAGTGGAAACCTTGCTTTTTGTATTTGACTTGTACCTTCCTGGAAAATCTTTAGTGCCTCTCCCCCTGCTTTTGGGGGAAAAAAAATCTATTTGGTAATCTCAGGTCTTCACAGAAAGGTGGACTTGGTCCTGCTGCAGAGCAGCATCTGTGGTGGCCAGCGCATCAGCTGGAGAAGGCACAATGTCCACCTGGCAGGGCAAGGAAAAATGAGTAGCTGGTCCAAGTTCTTGAACAATTAGCTCAATTCTCCCTTGCTGGCAGATGCAATCTTCTGTAGAGGACACCATCTTAGACAAAAACTTGTGTTATCCATGTGCTAACTACTTCTCCTACCCCTACCTTCTGCTACCTACTGTTTTCCTGCTCTTTCAGTCCAAATATCTGCTGTGGCAATTTGATGTAATTGGGTTTTTCTGTTAATTCCATTGAACTGCTTTCAGTGCTCCGAGTAATAAACTGCTGACTATATTTCACTGCTGACAGACAGACTCTGCTCAGGGTACCTTGTTCACTATCAAAATTTAAACTGTGTTCATACAGTTTGACAACCCTGCAAGCCCCAATCCAGCAGATTTGAGGCTGTTTCCTGAGGATAAGTAGCAGCCTGCCTAAATGTCATGTTTTACAATAACCATGTAGCATTCAGTAGTTTCCCAAAAATCAGAAATGCCAGAAAAGAAGGTAAAATGGAAGAAGGTTTAAGGAAGATGTTGGATTGGAAAAATATGACCTTGGCATAACAGGAGGCATTTTTGGAGAACCTGACTGCACTCCCTCTCCTTTATCATTTTGGAGCTGTTTCTTCATTATTGCCTCCTTCCAAGCAAGGCAGCAGAAGCCACGCTGCTGTGGCTGAGATCCTGGCACCGTGCAGGGTGGTCATGGCTGAGACCACCCCTGTTTGCATGAGAAAATTTCTCCTTCCTGAAGGGGCTGTGTAAACCATCACCTTGGCCTATATTTTATACTTTGTGCAATGCTGTTCAGTCAAATATATTTTATTGTGTATTTGTTATTTATATGTTGTATATTTTATTGTTTATAGTATTAAATAATATAATTTTGTAGTTTTTATATATTTATATTGTTGTGCATATTTATATTGTTGTATACAGTATTGACACATTTTTTTTTGTGTTTTTTTTTGTATATTTTAGTATTATATTTATATTTTTAATTTTTTTTTTGTTTTTGTAATATATTTGTATACGTTTATAGTGTTGTGCATATTTATATTGTTATATACAAGTATTGACAACAGTCAAATATATACATTTATGTCGTTGTGTGTGTCTGTAATATATTTGTATACGTTTATAGTGTTGTATTTATAGTATATAACATTTTTCATGTGAATTTTGTGGTATATTGAATAAAAGTATCTATTGTGTTGTTTTATATATTTGATACTATTTTCATATTATTTATAATTTATTATATATATTTGTATACGTTTATATTGTTGTGCATATTTATTGTTATATACAAGTATTGACAACATTTTACTTTTGTTTGTTGTAATATTTTTTTTATTGTTGTGCATATATATTGTTATATAGTATTGACACAGTTATTACATTTATGTTTGTTTTTTATATATTTGTATACGTTTATAGTGTTGTGCATATTTATATTGTTATATACAAGTATTGACACCAGTCAAATATATACCTTTATGTCGTTGTGTATGTCTGTAATATATTTGTATATGTTGTCAATTTATATTTTATTTATTGTAATATTTATTTACAATATCTGACCACCCTCACAGAAAAAATGAGGTTTTTCTGCCAATGAGAATGGCACAATGAGTAAGCTGAGGTTATAAATTATTTTTTATGGTGGAACGCTACAAAATCCAACAAATTTCTGTGGAACTCATGAATGAGCCTAGAGGAATTCACAGAATGCTCTCTGCTGAGCTATAGAGATTTTTACAGGAAGCCTCATTTCTATAAAACCCACCAATTACACCCATCCAAAATTCTATAGGCCTGTTCTCCTGGGGTTTGTTATCCCAGAAATCCAGGTCAAGAGCAATGTTCAGCTACCACTCACTCCAAAACCCAGACCAACAGGGGCAGGGACTGCACAGCACATTCTGAAGCTGGGCAGATGCCTTGATCAGCCCCAGGGCTACCCCTGCACGCCCTGCAGGTGATATTCTCATTTTTCTTTCCATAATGAACCCAAATGATCCAATGTGAGCACAGCAAACTGCCACTGGAGAACTGTTCACTACGAGCCAGACATTTTCCAAACAGTCACAGAAGTAATTGCTGCTTAACCCTGGCTGCAGGTTAATGGGCATTCAAAAAGGGCTGATCAAAGCTTTTCATGCAACAGGAGGTCCAAGGGTGAGGGGCAGCCCAGCTCCAGTCACTCATGCCACAAAACCACAGCAGGAGCCCCTTCCAAGCAGGGGAGGAAAATGTCCCTGCTCCTCTGCTCACTGCACCAGTGGCTGAGTCACCACAGCCTCAACAAACACTCCTTAATTAGACTTGTTCATTTTATCAATACTAAGGAGCTCTGGAGGAATAGCTGTAAATATTTATTACCATTTCCAGACTGAATCCCACCAGGTACCTGTCTTGGCAGCTCCTTCAGAGGGGAACGAGCATTTCCCTCTGAAACCAGAGCTAATGCTGTGAAACCCTCTCCATAAAGCATCATTACGGGGTTTTGTTGTTTTGTTTTTTTTTTCCCAGGATGAAATTTGCTGTTCTGTCCTCACAGAAATTCCTGCAGCTCTTTCTTTGAGAAATACAAGCATACAAAATTCTTCTGAGCAGGAGTGTGAAATACAGAAATGTGTCATTCACTGTCCCTATGATTACCCAGCCAAATCTACTCATTACAAGCCTCTGAAAAATGACAATTGACTCATTCTAAAGACCTGTTAGAATTTGGCAGCATTGTCAAAACTCACTCCCTCAACACACATTCTAAATCAGGCCCTAGATTCCTCAAACTAGGTACTCAGGAAAAGGATGAACTCCAATTTGATTTGAAACATTTTGCATTGGCGTTGTGAGCAAACCCTCTTATGTTCACTCTTTGCATTCAAAAGCACCAAGCCCATGGCAGCTGCCTTGTCCCAAGAGCCCTTTCCCTTTCTGCATTTGCTCTCCACAGCAAAAATCATCTCCCAAATCCTACAGCTGAGACACTGATAACAGCCCTGGTTCATTCCTAGGTTTTGATCCATTATTTACTGAAATAGACAAAAACTTTCAAGGGCTTAAAAAATAAGTAAGGAAAGAGACTGTGAAATTAAAGACTATTCTGTAAGTATTCTAAAGCAAGGTCTCCCTATTTCCAGACTCCCTGCAGCATCATTGCTGTGTCAGTGCATTGACTCTGGTTGTACACCAATAAAAACCAACAGCAACAGCAGCTTCCCCTCAGCCCCAGATGGTTCCCAGGTCTGCCTACTGCTCATTAAGGTGAGATTCTTTCCAAGTATATGACCATAAAGGGGCAGGTCATTAAATGATTTTACTCCACAATCTGAAATGCTCTCTGGTAATATTGCCCAAGCAAGAAAAAAAGTTGATTTATCCAAGCAACTATTAAAAACTCCTTACCTTGGCCCTAACTAGTGAGGTTTAGTGTGAGCTAAACCTCACACTAAGAATTGTAGTGGTTACACTTGCAACTGGAAATCCAGTCACCTCATCATTTAATTAACAGCATATATGGCTCCATAATAGCTCACTTAATTGCTGTAACAGAGAATTCTGCTAAATATGTAAAGGTAATAGTTAGCAAATCATGATGCACCACTGGAGTGCCTGGACCAAACTGGAGTGCTGGCAACAGCAATTCAACAAAAACAGCCACATGGAGGCTTCTCCTACCCTGATCAGCAATATTCAGCCATTCTCAATAAATTAATAGCAAATGAGCTCTGCTTGCAATGCACAAACTCCCCATCACGAGCACACTTCAGCTGCAGAGAGGTGCATGGAAGATGCTTCAGGTTCCACATCCTCCCTCCATTCTCTTTAGAGGAGAAATGAGCCGAGAGGTTCAAAGAGAGCACAAGCACAGGTAGCCTATGTGATGACAAAAAAATGACCAGGTGTGTATCAATGCCATATCCTGATGTACTAAACCACAAATAACAGGAGCCCTGCCAATGCACACCTTGAGGCATTAGTGCAATGCTGCTCATAAATGACATTAATAACACAGTGAGTGCACTGCAGGTGAGGAAAATCAACACTGCCATGAAATCACAGCGTTCATTTAGAAACAAGCTCATCAAAAATGAAAAAAAATTAATGATTAGCCCTACACTACATGTGATTTTCCATTTTGATATGAATGTGAGTTTATTACTCTGCAATTTCTGTCCAAGTATCTGCTGTAGCAATTTGATATAATTGGGTTTTTCTGTTAATTTCATTGAACTGCTTTCAGTGCTCTAAGTAGTAAAATGCTGACTCCATTTCACTGCTGACAGGCAGACTCTGCTCAGGGTACCTTGTCCACTAGCAAAATTTAAACTGTGTTCATACAGTTTGACAACACTGCAAGCCCTAACCCAGCAGACTTGAGGATAAGTAGTGTTGTCTTATACGTTACAACAGTTCTATTATCATTAAGGTGCAAGGATTTCATAGCTTCAGAGCTTCATACCTTCTCGATGTGAGCAGCTCCTCTGAGCACTGACTCTCCTGGTCCTTGCAGCAGCCATCTGACTCCTCCTACCACTCCACTCTTCTATGCCACTTATTCTTATTAGTTACAGGTGTGGGCTGTTCCTAATCTTTAGCAATCAGCTGCAACTTGTTGGGGGATAAGATTACATACTATGTCCCCCTACAGTAGCAGCCTACCTTAATGTCATATTTTACAATAACCATGTAGAATTCAGTAGTTGCCCAAAAATCAGAAATGCCAGAAAATAAGGGAATGGAAGAAAGTTTATGGAAGAGGTTTGATTGAATAATATTACCTTGGCATAACAGGAGGCATTTTTGGAGAACCTCGCTGCACTCCCTCTCCTTTATCTTTGCAAAATGGTAATTGCAAAACAACCCTGAGCCACCGAGTTTAGTACCCATTATCCCAATCATGTAATGCAATGTCAACATTTAGGGAAAGGATTAATTAAAAGATGCCCCATGTAGCTCCCTGAAGTAAATTGGCTGTACTTTCAGCTAGGAAAAGGGGAAGACACATTTTATCACTTGCAAATGCTTTCATCAGCAAAGAATGCATGTCTGGGGAAAGGGAGCAAAATCCAGTTTTTGTGGTGCCAGAAGGTGCTCACATTTAATTCCTGAACACCTGATCTAGGAACTGTGTTGCCTGTATGGGACAAAATACCCATAGAGTAATTTGGGAAGTTGAATGGAAGAGGAAAACTACTGCAGAGCAGTACAGAAGGCTTTGCCCATCAGCAGTGGGCTGGGCAGGACACAGAAGCGTGAGGAGCTGCTGGGGAGAGGTGACCCTTGAGCCTGGCTTTTGTACAGCAGTTAGTGGTAAGAAGCCCAGGTTTACAGAGAAATGTAGCAAATAAATACAAATAAATGAAAAGAGCCAGTGGTGAGTCTCTATTCACAACCTTGATCACTCCCATGAATGGTAATTCAAGATTAACATTCATCTTTTTCAGGCTAAGGCATTTCAATATGCTCCATCCTCACGGAGCACAGGCCAGGGATGGCAGCGATGGAGGTGGGCAGACAGGATAAACAGAAATGGTCTTGCATCTCCTCTAACAAACATGTCACCCTTCCCATGCTCCTGTCACACTGATTCCCCTGCTGAGCACCAGGGAGAGCAGAGATAGGAGGCACAGGAACCCCCCTGAAAACGTGCACACCCCTCCTGTGGCCATGCACAGCTCACAGCGCACATGCTTCGGTGCGAAATGCTGCAGCAGCTGCAGTGCTGCTGCTTATGCCACCAGCTCTGGGTGCTGCGGGGAGCAGGGGCTGGAAGCCTTGCTCAGTTCTCCCCACTTTTAATGCCAGTTTTGTGAAAGGTGTGATTATTCCCTGCATCCTGCCCACTCCCCACTGGGCAGGTGCCTGATGCAGCCGCGCCTGGAGGAGCTGAAAGGGGAGATTGCAAGGAGGACAAAGTCTGCAAAGGCAAAGGAGCAGTGTGAGGTTAAATGACCCTAAAACGTGAAGAAATCCTGCAGGCTGTTGGGTGTGACCCTTGTGGCAGGGCCTGGCCCAGCTGGGCAGGCAGCCTTGCCCCAAATACAGGGGGAAGTAAGGAGGAGACTGCTCTGCTGTGCTGCAGAGCCTCCCCAGCTACACCAACCTGTGTGAAGCAGTGTGGGTGGCTCTCGAGTCAAATGCAAATCAGGAGTGAATACAAATTTGAGGAAATAAATATAGGGAGAGAGTTAGTTTCCATTTCTTTCATATATTCTGAAATTGCAGCGATTGTTGGTCCATTAACATAAATCACAGAGCTGGGCACCCTATATCAGATCAAATATTCATGAAAACAGCAGCTCTAAAGATATCACCTTCAGATAAACAGATGTTGGCCTTACAGAAACATGGGGGGAAAGTAGAGATTCAGAAAAGCACATCCACTTGCATACAAGCCGTACATTGACATAAAAATACATTTACTTAATATTCCAGTCTAGCACAGCTACCAAAACGCTCCTTGCCATATAAAAGAGCATGAAACACGCATGGACACATGCACAGGGCAAAGATTCTTTCACCTTTAAAAGGGCATTTGTGCCTCTGGAGAGCCATAAATCAGAAGTAAGCAGCAGTTTTTGCTCAAGGCAGCACTGAACAGCCCAAGCCCCTTGCATCAACTCTGCTTAACCACTGCAAAATTAACACTGGTGTGTGCCAGCTATTTTTAATTCCTTAAGTACCAGCAACACGAAGGGCTGGCGTTTTATGCTTAACACTAAAGGCAAGTAAAGAGACTTGGAGCTGAGTGAAAGCTACTGAGAGAATGACCCGCAGTAGTAACCTCGCAAACAAACCAGTGCCTGCACGGATGGCAAAGCAAACACCAATACAGAGCTTGGAACAATTCACCACAAGTGCCTCAGGGGCAGATTTACAAATGAGGCATGGAAGTGCCTCCTAAGACGTGGAGGAGCTGCCAGCTAACACCTACTCACTTGAGAACCACCAGGCCCTTGAAGAGGCAGTGCAATTCCTGCGCAATTCCTCAATCCCTCCAACCATCCTGCAGGCTCCCACCTGCAAGTGCAGGCACCCAAACGCCTCTGTAACTCTCAGCAGCTCTGGTACCACTGACTCACCGAGAATCACTGAGCCCTGCTGCCTGAACTACCCATGGTGATTAAAACCGAGCCTGTAGAAACCCCTGAGCACTTAGAATGGGTTTGGGGGTTATTTCCTTCTTTGACAAAAGGGCAGAAAATGACAAGAAATAGGAGATTGTAAAAGCTCAGCTTGTGGCTCACTAAAGCCTTGATGAAAACCTTGGCTGTGGTATTACAGGCACTAATGAGGAGCAGCACTCCAGCAGCTAAAACACCAAATACCAGGAGCCAGGGAGGAGCCATACAGGATGCTGCTTTAGGTTGTCACATCCAGAGAATTACAGGCAGAGTTCAGCAAACTCAAAATAGGGATGACTTCCTGCTGGCATCCTCCCTTTTCACCCCTGTAACCATGGGAGCACCTTCACAAGCCCTGACCCAGCTACCCAGGAGTGATGAGCAGGTTTTAGTTTCATTCCAGGCATGAGCAGGAAAAAGAAGCTTCCAAGAGCCCAACTTGCTATTTACTTCCAAGCATTTTCTGAAAGCTCCAACTGGAACATATTGCTATTTTTGCACCAAAGTTTATGTTAATTTCATCTTGTTTTACCATAAAAGCTTAAATCACACTTTGTGATAATGTAAATCACTGATCTGAAAACTCCCCACTGCAGTGTGCCCTCTTTTTTCCCCTCTCCCCAAAGAAATGGCTGAGCACCAGTGATTTGCATCACCTCTTCATGGGATTACCCAAAAACTTGATACCAGTTAGTTAACAATGCCTGAATAATCTCTCAGAGGAAAAGAAAAGCCTATTTTGAGAAAGTTGTTGAGTGTTTGACACTTGATAACTTAAATGCAAGATATCTTGGAAGACAAAATATAATTTTGTATCTTTGAGATGTGCACTGAGGATGTTTGGGGTGGTTGGTTGGTTTTTGGTGGTTTTCTGAAAATTGCACTGTGGAAAACTGCTGAAAAGTTTAAATTTCTGCCCCAGTGATAAATGCAGGACCCAGAGCTGCAAGGGAGCACTCAGCAGGATGATGCTGATGGAATAAAAAAGGATTATTGCACGTGTACACGTGTTTGTGTAAACAAGACCGAGTGCTGACAGGAGTTTTATTTCAAATGAGAAAAGCCTGGGGAAACAGGTCAGACCTTTGAAGAGATAATTTGTATTTCTTGGTGCTGTGTGCTGGAGGAATGGAGCAACAACTGTGCCAGCAATGTGTCTGCAGCTGCACTCATGGTTAGTTGGTTCCTAGGAAGTGGGGACAAAGAAATACTTTACAAAAAACTATCAAACTGTACCAAAAGTCCATGTATTTGCAAAACCCCAGAGAAGCCTGAAAGGTTTTTGTGAAAGATTTCTGCCAGCAGCATCAGGCAGGGAGCTGCCTGAGGGAAGAGAAGTGTGTACCCCAGGGCTCTGCACTGCATCCCCTGTGCTTTGGGGATTCCAGGCTGGATTCAGGGTCAGTGCTCCCACCCTTTCCGAGGGTTCTAAGCAGCAGAATCCAAATGGAGCTCAAGAACAAAATGCTACATTTGTTTTGATCACATTAAAGTCAGAAGGAGCTATTAAAAGAAGTTGCAGCAGATGACTGGGTCCCGAAGAACCACGGGCAATAAATTCACATGGCAGTTTTGTTTCATAACTTCAGTCCTACTTATTCTTTCTTTGTCTATTCTAATTACTCCCTGATATGGAATTAATGCAGAAACCAAATTAAGTGCTTGGGAGAGTGCACGAATCAGCTGGCCTGAAAGAAACAGCTATTAAAAACAATTAGATAAAAAACATCAATCCAGAAATGCACAGCAGGTTTGTGCCTGAGTGAAAGAACAAACACAACGCCAAGACGGAGCCCTGTGATGCCAGGAAAGGAGCAGCCTCCTGGGGTGCTCTGGAGGTGTTTGACACCACCAGGCTGGTGGCCTGCTGCCTCCAGAGAGCATCAGGGCTGGCAGGTGGCTCTGGGCAGAAACACACTCAGATCTATGCTGCCTCTTTGCTTCAAATCCTCCCCAAAGAGTGCTGTCACACTGGCATGGCAAACACTGAAACGCCGATTGTCGGAGCTGAGTCAAGCCAAGCTAACAGAATAAAGTGAAGACCAAAATTTGACGTTTGACGCTGAGATTAACTCAGCAAAAGCAACCACAGGTAAGGAAATACATCCCAGTGAAATGGATTGGGGCCTTCCCTCTCTTCTGGATTTAGAGAGAGGAACGATTGGCCATGACCACTGTTTCCCAAGCAATACATAAAGAAACAGGGGTTAACACAGCAAGAGCCAGGAGTGGCACCATCATATTCTCTGAAAAATCCCTTTGCCCAGGATTTCTCTCCTGGGAAGCTGAGGACCCTCAGAGAAAAAGGAAAAAAAAAATATTATCTCATTTGCTTCCCCTGTGCTTTGCTGCTCTGGAATGCGGTTGGAGGTTTTTTATCCAACATGTGAATTGTTTTTGCTTATTGGCCAATTGGGGCCAAGCTGTGTCAGACTCTGAAGAGAGAGTCATGAGTTTCCATTTGCATCTTTTAGCCTTCTGTAAGTATCCTTTCTGTATTCTTTAATATAATATAGGATAATGAAATAATGAATTAGCCTTCTAACAGCATGGAGTCAGATTCACCATTTCCTCCCAATGACGGGGGTCTCAGAAAATACCACACCTGAGTGTATTACTGACTCTGCATTGGTGATGCTCCTCCAGTTTGCGATGTTTTGGAAGCAAAATGTGCAATTCTGCAATGTGTGGATTGCAGAAGCCTGAGCTGGCTGGATGTAAATACTGCTGTTGGTGTGGTGAGCACAGACGCTCGTTAGAGTGCACAAATCCTCCAGAGCTGATGGTATGAACAGGAGTGCATAATGCCATCTCTGGTGCATAATTGTCATCTCTGCCAGCAGGAGCCGTGCAGCCAGGCCCAGGCAGAGCTTAACCAAAGCCTGTCAGACTCCTGCACACCCCAGGGAGCACCAGAAGGGTTTGACTCATGTTGGACCTGAAGAGCAGCAAGCTTGGAGTCAATCAGGAAGCCCCTGCCACCAGCGATGCCTCAGGTTTTAGCTTTTCTATTTTCACATTCTGTGCTGCTTTAGTGGGTGGGTCTGAGCTCCACATTCAGGGGTGGTGAGCTCTGTGCACAGAGCAGGGAGACAAAACAATTCCTGCTCCAGCTGGGCACCAAGGACAAATGACCCAAATCTCAGCCCCAGAGCACAAACCCCGTGGGCTGCAGAGAGAAAAACAAGCAGGGTGGGACTGCAGGGGCTAAAGCTGGAATGGGACAATGAAGTGCAAGGTGCAAATGGAGCAGAACTGATGCCAGGGAGAGACCCCGGGAGCGCTCGTGCATTTTGGGGCCATTTTGGTTCCTCTTGGGTGCAGCCCTGGCTGGGCTCTGGTGCTGCCCAAGGTGGATCCATGGAGGAGATGCTTGGAATCAATCCCTGCTTTATTCTGTAGCTCTGCCCAGCCCCTGCTCCAGGGCAGCCTGCACAAGGCACCACCAGAAGCCCCACAGAAATACTAGCACAGCACACACAGCACCATTTCCAGCATGGAAACCCCACAGAAGAGCTGAAAATCCGCAGATAAACCCAAAGATCCCTGCACCACACCCTCCCTGCTGGGGCCAGGCTCAGTGTGACTGCAGGATGTGAACCCTCTGTTTCCTTGAGCAGATGAAGAGCTTCCCCTGGTTTTCCAGCCGAGGGAACACAAAACAGGAACACAAACTCCTTGCAAATGCTGGGGCACCCACAGGAGACATTTCCTTAAGTGATTTCACTGCCTCTCTCCTCTTGAATGCTACATCCAGCAAAGACAGCTTACCCAGTGAGCCTAAAAATACTCCTAAGGACAATTTTTAGCACACAATGGGATACGTACAGGTTGGCAAGTATTTCAAAATAATCCCTATGGCACCCCACTGGCAAAAAAAACCACCAGAAACCTCATCTAAATGCCACTGTATCAACACTGTCAGTATACATTTTAGGAATAAAAATATGAATTCTTGCATAAAGCTCCATTTCTTCTAAAGTTTCCCAAATCACATTGCCACCTCATTCATAAGGATCCACATGTATTAAATATAAAGGCTTTTTGTGATCCAAATTGAGATTATGTTCCCCTTTTAGACATGAAAATCAAAGGTGCAGTGTTAATAGCCATCAAAAGTTGTTTCCCTAAGGAGACTGTGGCATCAGCTAAAATACTCAGTTATTTACAAGAACAAATGGCAATATTATCACTGGGAAAAGCACTGATACAGCAAAAGAATTCTAAGTGTTACTCAGATGGGGCTTACTTCATAGAGAAATAAAAGACATCACTTCTCATTATGTAAGTGCTATCATTTTTTAAAAACATTTTCCATGTTTAAATAGCATTGAAGAGAAACAATGGCATTATCCTGATATTAAAAAGTCCACAAGAAGAGGAAGGTCCTCTGTATCTAATAAATCTCTGTTTGCAGAGGCACACACTGAGTGCTTAAGAGGCAAAACTATGTTATTTCCATCAAGATGTGCTGAAACACCCAGATACACACAAAGACACTGAAAAGGTGGAATTTGCTGCTCACAGCGGCTTTCAGGCACACAGTTTGACCTGCTCTTTAACTGGTAGTTTAGTGGTGGGTGATGTGAGGCAAGATCAATGCCCTTTTCAAGTTAATTACTCCCAAATTTCTACAAAAACAAAGGAAACAAGAGGGACCACAGAAGGACCAACCATTTTCTAAAAAGAGAAGGATGAATCAATATACTTGTCTTGACTCTCAACCAAAATGCATTTGGATTTAAAAACAACAACAACAGCAACAAAAAAAGTGAAAAGACTTATACAGATATCACTGCATTTCTTTCCGGAAAGAGAAATCAACAGTATGCAACAGAAACTGTGCACCACTCTGAACTGGAATAAAGCTCACAGCATCCCTGAAAACGAAATAAAGCTCACAGCATTCCTGAAAATGTCACACTCACACCGAGCAGAGGCAGATGTCTCAGCACTACAGTTTAACTAATTCAGGTTACTTCACACTCTGCTATCTGGCTAACAATTATATCTAATGAGAAGACCTGCCATTTATTGAGGGGGAAAGCAGATTTAAGAAGGCACAGACAAGTCAGACACCACACTGCAGCTATTTCTCTCCCAGATGAATCTTTACTGTGTTTATTTCCATTGGGCCAGTCGCTGAAGGGCTCGAGAGATGAGCAGCACAACTTGCTGGGCACCTACAAATGGCAGCTTCAGTTTATTTAAGCCTGCACTTCAGGGGAGCATCTTCTACACTTGATGCTCTCCATACTAGTCTCACCTTCCTCCTTGGTCATTATTGCAGAACAAAAAAGAAAAATCCTGAAAACCTCTCCTAGCTCTACCCCTACAAACTTAGCCCATAATTCAGACCCAGCCCACTGCTCAGAGACTCAGTTCCCCACCCTCTGATGTCCCCAGGATTCCTCCCATCCCTTCCCTGGCCAGTCAAGATACCACCCCACGTTAGACCTAATTAGTCATTAAATACCCAAGCACTTTAATTCACCACCAATTCAGGGAATCTAGGCTGGCTACAATGGTAAGGATTTTGCTCTGTGTGCACAAGTAGATGGCATTGATTTCAGCAATAATTGCCTAGAAAGACAATTTTAGAACCAAATTAGCAGCTAAATAATTGTAGGAATTATACAGAGAGGTTTCCTTGATTGGACAGTCGCAATAATAGCTGCAGAAATCTGTCCTTATACAGACTCTGCAAAATGTGCTACATTATTGTAGCCTAAAGCTAATATTGTTGGAAACACACTGAATTCTGAGAACAGAAGCTCCTGTAAGATGATCTCTTTGGGGTGACTTTAATTATCTGCATTAAACTGAAAATATTAGCTATATTGAAATATCTGATAAACCTTGAATGCTGCACACACTATTATCTCAGTCTGTTCTCCCATTATCTATTACTTTTAATTCTGATTTTTTTTTTTTAGAGAACCCACAGAGCCCATGCAGCAGGGATGAGTGTTCTGCAGCATGTTGGAGGGCTGGAGTGTAATTTCAGATAAGCGTTAAACGTGCTTCCCTTCCAGCATTCCAAGGCTTTCATTAATTGCAGAGGCTGACTTGGGGCCTTTTGGAGGACAAAAAGGAGAATAATATCAAGATGCCATTGGTCTCCTACCCAGGGCACCAAGGCCCATGCTGCAAAACAGAGGAAAAAAGCTATCACAAAAAAAAAAAAAAAAAAAATATCACAAAAGGAAGAGTCCTACAGCCAGAGGGAGAGTGAAGCATCACTGACTGGTTTGGAAAAGGGGTTTGTTGGGGTTTTTCCTCAATTGTTGATTGTCTCCTTACTGCTAGTGCCAGGAGACAAAGCAAACAAAGAACAGTATTTACCTTTGTTCTCTAATATTGTGACATTTAAACAGGGTAAATGCAAACTGTCAGATAGAGATTTTGATATTGATGACAATGATAGACTGCATTAGCAGAGAAAGGATTTGATTGATGATGGAACAAAAAGAAGATGGAATAATTAATGCCCAGGATTGAATTTTTATGGACAATGAGCCACTTTAAATTCATTTTACATTTCTATCAGACTAAATTTTTGATCTAGTATTCTTAAATTTCAGGCAGGCATTTGACTTTATATCTCACATTTTGATTAATAAAACATAAAATTGATACAGTGCCTATGCAATAGACTTTAAATGATTAAATTGAGCAGCAGTGCTTTTAATAGACTCACGTGGGGACTGATTCACAGCCTCGCAGCCAACATTCCTGTCAGGGAGAAGTCAAAACCATCGGATAAAAGCTCCCAGATGACAAGTGGGGAGGTGAGGAGCAACGAGGTCCAGCAGATGCAGCCAAGGGCCAGACCACACATCTGGAAACAAGGGCTGGAGAGCAATTGTCCAGGGTGGGAGAGCCTGTGGGGGCAGCTGAGATCATGGAGGGCTGTGGCTGCTGAGCAGCCTCCATGAGGAGAAGCACTTGGGCTGCAGGGTCATTTATCTTGCTTCTCTCAATTACAGAGTCTGCAGAGTAGGCTTGTTCCAAAAAAAAAGAAAAAGTCTTGGAAGCAGAGATGAGTAATCAGATCAATGGGCAGCACTACAGAAGTGGCCTTAATTCAACTTTTCTATGTGGGGAGATCAGCACTACAACAAAAACTTCCCTTACACCTGACCAGGGACACCAGACAATGGAGGCTGCAGCTCCAGAGGGACCCCAGGCTGGAAATGTCACAGACAATTCTCCATGAAAAACCCTTTCCTTAGGATTTTTCCTCCTGAGAAGCTGAGAGGCCTCAGGAACAAAATGTAAACAGTGGTTATCTGCTGCTGTGGAATGCAACAGGTGCATCTGTGATTGGTCTCATGTGGATGTTTGTAATTAATGGCCAATCACAGTCAGCTGGCTCGGACACAGAGCCTGAGCCACAAACCTTTGTTATCATTCTTGGCTATTCTATTCTTAGCCAGCCTTCTGATGAAACCTTTTCTTCTATTCTTTTAGTGTAGTTTTAATGTAATATATATCATAAAATAATAAATCCAGCCTTCTGAACCATGGAGTCAGATCCTCATCTCTTCCCTCATCCAAGAACCCCTGTGAACACGGTCACAGGAAACACCTCAAAGAGTCACCAGGATGAAGAGAGCTGTGGGAAATAACCTTTGGTGGAACCCTCTGGGAGCTCAAGGCAACAGGCCTGGCTTAACCACATCAGCTGTGCCACACCAGTCACTAAAACAAGGAGAAAACTCATGGCTCACGTTATCCAGAAGGCAAATCTGGTGCCAGTGGCTCCTTTGTGACCTAAATGCCTGGAAATGTTTCACCAGAAAACATTTTCCTGTGTTCTGTACTCCTCCTTTATGGCCAACCAGTGCCCTTCTCCAGCTTGCACTTCTTCATTCTTTTGGATGTGAGATTACTGGAGGAAAATCTCCATGTGCTCAGGAGCAACCCCAGCTGGTCAACTGTGACGGTGTCACAGGGGTTTTTGGATTTGGGAAGAGATGAGGATCTGACTCCATGTTTCAGAAGGTTTGATTTGTTATTTTATGATATATATTATATGAAAACTATACTAAAAGAATAGAAAAAAAGGTTTCATCAGAAGGCCGGCTAAGAATAGAATAGCAAAGAATGATAACAAAGGTTTGTGGCTCGGCTCTCTGTCCGAGCCAGCTGGGCTGTGATTGGCCATTAATTACAAACAACCACATGAGACCAATCACAGATGCACCTGTTGCATTCCACAGCAGCAGATAACCATTGTTTACATTTTGTTCCTGAGGCCTCTCAGCTTCTCAGGAGGAAAAATCCTAAGGAAAGGGTTTTCCATAAGAGATGTCTGCGACAGTCAACAGCATTTTTGTACTCCCAGTAAAGCATAAAGGTTTTACTTCACTCAGTACAACACAAAGAGGTCTTGATAGGTGATAATCTGGTGAAAATCCTTTTGAAAACAACTCACTAGCTTCATGTTAATTACATGACAGGAGTTCATGATCTTTTTATGGTGTTCCAATGGACTAAAGAAAGGTACACATAGAAAATAATGGGGTTTTTTTAATAGCAGGAGAGACACAAAGAACACCTCATAAAATGTCTAATCAACACTCCACTTATTTACTTAGCAAGAGATCACTGCCTGTAGACAATTTAGAGATCGAGCTCTATTAGTCCAATAAAGTCAAACATTTGGTTTTGAACAGCAACAAACACATTTTAGACACCAAATCTTGCACAGGGAAACACACTGATAAATTCAGGAGGCTGGAGCTTTGAAAACATCTCTGCAGTGTCTACTATGAGAGCTCTTGTCTGTTTCTGGACTGACAGACAACAGCACACAGGTTTTTTTTCAAGTCTACTTTTATGTGTATTTAATTCAGCAAAAAAACAAAACAAACAAAAAAAAAAGAATTTTTTAAAACCCCAACGAAACCAACCAAATAAACAAAGAAAACCACACATCAGGGCTTGAGACTTTCAGAACTGGTGAGCACCAGGAAATTCAGACAAAACCTGTCAGAGAATACTGGACAGCGACAACAATCAAACCTGCAGCAGTCTTAAAAACATTCAGCCAAGACCACAAGATCACAGAAGTACTTCAAAGTTACAGTATTGTGGAAAGCCAGACCAGAATATACTAAATAAAACCAAAAACATCAGTTTCAAGAGTTTTTGAAAACTACCCCTAAAATTTCTCATCGAAGACAACGACAAAAAACTGTCCTGATTAGCCATGACCCCTACAAAAATCCAGTTTTTCACTACTGACACATTCATCTGCCAAAGCTACCCATCAGATTAAAAGAAAGCTACACAAAGGAAGAACTCATCAAGTCTGTGATGGTTTCTTTTAAATCAGTTTTTCAGAACTTGAGTGACAAAGAACATCACATAAGTGAAATCATTTTCATTATTTTCAAAACAAAGAACAACTATCTGGTAAGAAGCTGCTTCCTCAGACAAACTTCCATATTCCAACTCTTTTCTTACCATTTTTACATCAGCTGCCAAAATATCATGCTGGTGTCTGTTATTTCATTGTATGAGAAACAGCACAGAAAACCAACACGTCTCTGTTTCCCATTCCTTTGGAACCTGGGTTTGTTTGTTGTTGGTGGGGTTTTTTTTTGACATTTTAATTTCCATGCATTTAAATGCTTAGCCTTTTTCTTGTCTGGGTAACACTTAAAAATCAGTCTCTCAGCCTTGGGAATGACCTGCATTTATGGACCAATCTTGTGTTGGCCCAGCTAGGAATGACACCAGGTTTAATTTACAGAATCCATACCTCTCAAACGCAGGGCACCAATTTCCTCAAAGCCTTCTCACATCTTTCCAGCTGCAGACACTGCAGTGAGATCACCACGTCCCTGGGCAGCAGAGCGGCACAGGATCCCTCTGCTGCTTTTGTTTTTATCCCCTGGGATTACAGATGGATGCCCATTCACAGCAGCTCCCTCCAGGAGGGTTTTCCTTCCCCCCCAGTCTGCAGGAGCACTGAGGAAAGCACACCCCAGTGGGTGTCTCAGCTCAAAGGCTTTGCCAGAGAGCAAACCACAGCCCACACAGAGCCTTTTCAGCCACAAGGAGGAAAACGCAGGCACATGAGGGCAATGCAGGAGAAATGTCAAAAGAAGAGCTGCAGCTGCTCCCCTGCTGATGCACCAAACCTGCTGATAACACCTGAAAATGGGAGGCCAGACTGGGGCTGTGTGCTTACAGCCTTACACTGAGTTTGCTGTCATTTCTCCCTCCTGCTCCTCCCGTTCAAAGCCAGTAGGAATCAGCTGGAGCTGCTCCCTAAAAGGGTTGCTGACAAGTGATAAAGTGACACACAAGGTGTTGTGGACAGTTTCTTATTCCACAGCAATGCACGGTGGAGAAAACATGGAAAGGGCACTGTCTTATGAGTCTGAGGTTTTATTGTTCTCCTCCTTGAATGTTCTTTCATTTTTCCTTCTTTCTTCCTGCTCTCAGAATGCACAAAAGTATTTCTTCTGATTTAACCTCCAGATCAAGTAGAAACGTGTGTTACATGCTGTATATACCTCCAAAAATTAATCACTATTTAAATATATGATTCATATTGATTATACATGATATAATATTACACTAAAATGTATAACTATATATTAAATAATTAATTATATATTCTAGATTAATATCTAGTTAATATCTATTAATTTCTAATTAAATACCCTCACTGGGAGTTTTTCTGTGTGCTGTTTGAGCTGAGAAATGCCCTGTGCAAAGCCCCTCAGTGCTATCCCACCTTGCTGGTTTAGCAGTAAAAGGCAGGTCAATTCAGGAAGTACAGGAGTTCCTCCACTGGACTCAGCAGAAGGGAGTGGGACCTGTAAATAGTCACCAAAATGCTTATTTCTTTTTTTTAATGAAACGTTGACATGTTTGGACATTGAATGAAATTCATCTGCAAACACTCCCAATATTTACCAGCAGCAGAAATAACCTTTCCCACATGACTAAGAAAATACCATAAACAGAAAATTACTCACAGTCCCCTTCCTCTTGTTCATCAGCCTGACCTCAAGCAAGTGTGAAATGTTTTATAAAAACAGCCCAGTGAAGTCCAGGAGGATGCAATACACTCCCGGGTGAGTGAACACGTCAGAAAATAAGATTTAAAAGTCCTTTTACCATAAAGAGCCAGTCAGCATTCCCTAAAGGAAAAACATGGACACCCCTCCATCTACTCTGAGCTACTTGCTTGTCTTCACCTATGGAGAACATCAGAAAACACCTATGGAGCTTCATCAGAATGGTTTCAGTATACATGAATTTAGAGCATTCTCTGGCTATATGGATAGAGTTATTTACTGTCAGCTAATTATTCACTATCAGCTCAGATCCAGGAATGCCGTGGGAGAAGGTAACTCATGGCTGGAGGGTCTGTGCCAAGTACATCCATGAAATCTCACATCCTGGCAAAGAAATGCACCTTCCTGAGTGCCCCTGGCAGCCCATTTCCAGCCCTTGCTGCAGATCCCTGATGCTTTGACTAAAATGAGGCAGAACTGGGACTTCTCACTGCTCTTTCACAGGGCACCTGAGGTGTCTGCATGCATTTTGCTCTCTTGGGGTGATCAGAACAATGAAAGAGCAGCATGACCAGTCTGAGACTATTGATCTTCCAAAATGCTGGACCGGGAACTGTGGAGAGCGACCACAGGAGATGGAGGGTGCCTTTTCCTATGTCCTCATCCTTCTCCTATGTCCTCATCCTTTCCCTGTGTCCTCATCCTTCTCCTGTGTCCTCATCCTTCTCCTATGTGCTCATCCTTTCCCTATATCCTTATCCTTTTCCTATGTGCTCAACATTTTCCTGTGTCCTCATCCTTTTCCTATGTCCTTATCCTTTTCCTATATCCTCATCCTTTTCCTCTGTCCTTATCCTTTTCCTGTGTCCTCATCCTTTCCCTGTGTCATTATCCTTCTCCTATGTCCTCATCCTTTTCCTATATCCTTATCCTTTTCCTATGTCCTCATCCTCCTCCTATGTCCTCATCCTTTTCCTATATCCTTATCCTTCTCCTATGTCCTTATCATTCTCCTACATCCTCATCCCTTTCCACAGTGCTGGATCTAGGGAAAGACTGGTGCCCCATGTGCTCACAGCCCTCATCCCTTGGGCAGCGAGGACAGCAACCCCTGCACTCCCAGATGCACCAATTCTGGTGCTTTTTGGGGAGTTTCAGGAGCTGAGAGGCACCGAGTCAGGGCTCAGGGAGCTGCCATCCATCGGGAGCTGTGGCCTGTGGGAGGTGGCTCTGGCAATCTAGCAGCTGGCACAGAGCGCTCTCTGAGTTGTTCAATCAAAGCTCCAGCTGGGAGAAGCAGCCCTGGCGCTGGAGGTGTCCTTATTGTTTGTGAAATCATTGTTAATTAAGGTGAGATCTCGCTGTGCTGGTGCTCAGCCAGCACAGGGAGAAATGGACCTTTCCCTGACAAGTTTATCGTTCAAACAGCCTCCACGAGCGAGCATAACGGGTGGTTCAAAATGCAAAAGGTTTGTTTTATTGTTTCTGAAAACTTTATTTCCACAGGCCCCCCACTGCAGTCCCTCTGATTAGCTGATCAATCTCACGAGCAGCACAAGCATGAACAATGTGCCTTTCCCTCTGTTTCACCCAAACCACGGTGACACTGGCTGAGAGATGCTCCACCAACACCAGACCAGCTTTCAACAGCTGCCTTTCAAACCTGTGTCCTTCTTCTTCTTCTTCTCTCCCAGGGAAAATGGTTCCCACAGCTCACACCTCTGGGTCACGAGGGAGTCCCACCTGGTTGGAGCATGGTAGGAGTCAGCCCAAACCCTCAGATTCCCTCCTTCCATTTCTGGTGCTTTACTTTTTTTCTTTCTTGACAGATTATCTTCAGTTTGACCTCATTTTTGCCCTGGCCATCCTGTAATCCTGATTATGGTGGGCAGTGTAACCTTGTTTTCAACCTGAACTCAAGCACTGGTGGTGACACTATGAGGAAATTAATTATTAACTCTGCATGTCACTGGGCAGTATGCTATGCACCCAGCTAAAGGAGCATAAAATACCTGTAGAACTACAAATAAAACTTCTCATCTGATGGTTGAAACCTAATCACTCTGTGGTCCATGGTAAAAGTGTCCCAGGGCACTGAGCAGCTCTGAGCCCCTCACACAGAGATACCCAATCCCTCTGAGCCCAACAGCTAGAAACTGAATGCTCATCCTGCCAGGATCCCTCTTCGAGGAGACTGTTGCCCTTTGTGTTCAATTTTTGTTGAAGTTTAAGGAAATATGGTCGATCTCAGAGACCAGGAAAATTTTGAGTTGTCTTCTGAAGCAGCAGCACCAGGGTAAAACAGGTTTTCCCCTCCATGCTCCCGGTTCCCTGCTTTGTTCTTCACAGATTGCAATGCCACGTGCTGCACACAAACCCAGAAGAAGACTGGAGCATTTATCCACGAGTGTGTGCATCTGTACAGACAGAATTTACCCAGAGAGGCAAACAGTGCCCAGTGGAGGAAGCTGTAGTAGAAATGGTGCAAGACAAGTGCTGCTCCCAGTGTTTGCTGCATCCTGGATCACCACTTGGACTCCACGGCAGTAGATGAGCTCTGTTAATCACACACATTCCTGTGGTCATCACCAAAATGAGTAAAAGCACATTTCCTTAAAAGAAACCCAGGCTGCTCTCTATAAACATTCTTAGCCACAAATTACATTCTTGACTGAAAATTTGGCTCACCAAATGAATGAAAACCTCAAATCCTGACAAAGAAGCGCCAAAAAAACCACGTTTTGCTCCTGACTTCAATGGGAGGCAGCACTGCATGTGCTCTGGAAGGCAGAGCTTTCAAGGTTAATTGACATCCAATTAATGCACCTCAGCAATCATACCCAGTGATCAACACGGCACAGGAGTAGTAAAGTTTTATTTGCAATTTCAGCTGTAAAGCTCAAAGCTATCAAGTACAACAAATTAGGTTTAGTATCTTAGTGTAACTACCCAATAATCTGAAATTGCCAGGCAGAGGCTATCAGTGACAGTGTTTTCCACTGTGTGGGCTGTGTACACTGTGATGATGTACTCTGGCTTGGTGCTGTTGTTGCTTCTCACCCTTTTTTCTCTTTTCCAGGCTGTTGGCTATGAGATACCTACAAATACAGAGTTTTTTAACTCTATTGGATTTCTTCACTCACAAATGAGATCGTGGCTGTGCCACAAATACATGCAGACCACAAAGGAAGAAACAGAACATTATTAACACTTTTCATCCTGCTCTTGAATCTCATCCCAGAGCGTGGAGAAGGGCCTTGTTGCATTGTCAGAAACACCTCAGCTCTGGCAGCTGAGCTCTGAGAGCCTGGCTGCCTCCAAGGGAAGGAGCACATCCCATAGCTCAGGCGTGGTGCGAGAGTTCCTGTGAAATCCAGACTGATTAGACGAGCAAAGGTGAAACATCAGCCACTGCTCTGATCATTGTGTCACAGAGGTAAATCAGACTGTGTCATTTACATGCCCAGCACCAGTAATGCAGTAAGAGGCACTGTTCCACCAACCTACAACCTGCAGATGACAAACCTTATTATGTTATGGCTGTAAAGCTGACACCAATTGTATACAATTACTGAGCGTTCCTGTTAGCAGCTTCAAAATGTGGACTCACATACCTAGTCCTTTCTCAAATCCATAGGGATAATCGAGCCCTATATCAATTTTAGCCTCCTCTAGCATAGCCTCGGGATTATATTTGGCATCTCTATCCGGCGCACACAATAACTGCCAGCAACAGTAACCATTTCTGCATTGAGGTCACCGAGAACCTCCACTGCTCTGAGAAGTCAGGAGAGCACAGGACACTGCCCAGCTCAAAAAGTCCAGGGAAACGGGGAAAAAATAATCCAGACATTGTCGGAGCTTTCTTTCAGCTGCATTTGAGATTTTCGCTCAGATCTCAGCACAGCTTGCCCTCTGCTAACCCCTCCTTATCTTCCCCTCCTCCCCACCACACACACACACACAGAATCACCAGAATCGATTTAACAAAAGCCTGTGCCCGTGCCTTTCTCCGCAAGGAGCGAGCCCTAGCCCAAGGATCCCGTCCCATCGGAAATGCGCCAGGCAGCGCTGGCTGCCTCGGGGAAAGGCGCAACCCCCGAGCATCCCCGGCGCACGGCGAGCCTCGCTAAAAACGGGATGCGGCAGACAAAGAGCAGCGCCCGGCGCTCCCCGCTGCTCCCGGGCACGCTTCGCCTTCTCCCGCATCCCTCCGGCACGGGCTGGGGCTCGCTCCCGGTGCGGGCGATGCTGCTCGGAGCATCTCCCGCGCATCTCCCGCTCTGCTGCTGCTGCTGCTGCTGCTGCTGCTTACCGGGCTGGGCGCGGGCGCTCGGCGGTCCGGCCGCGCTCAGGGCCAGGAGCAGCAGCACGGCCGGGCCCGCTCCTCCTCCTCCTCCTCTTCCTCCTCCTCCTCCTCCTCGGCCCGCGGGCCGGGCGCTGCGCGGGGGCGCTGGGCCGGGCGCTGCCGCCCGCCGCATCCCCGCGCCTGGCACGGCCCCGCTCAGCGGGCAGCGCTGCCCATCGCCGAACGGGCTCTGGAGCGGCGGCTCCGCAGGCGGGCGGCGGCCGAGGGGGCGGGCAGGGGCCCCGCATGCCGCCCGCGGGGGCTCTGCCCGCTGAGCGCCGCCCGGCCCGGCCGCTCGGGCTCCGGCAGCGCGGAACCGAGCTGCACCCACCCACCCACCTACCCACCCACAAGGGCTCTGGGCGCCGCCAGCTCGGCCCCCCCTCCCCGCCCTCCGAGCGCGAGGAGGCGGGAGCGGGGGCGGCGCTGCCGGGGCCGCGGGGACCCCTCCGCAGCCGCCCGGGGCCGGGGCGGGAGCGGGAGCGGCTCCCGGGGATCTCACTGGGTACCGGGGATGTCACTGGGTCCCGGGGATCTCACTGGGTACCGGGCATGTGTCACTGGCTACCGGGGATGTCACTGGGTACCGGGGATGTTCACTGGGTACCGGGCATGTGTCACTGGGTACCGGGGATCTCACTGGGTACCGGGGATGTCACTGGCTACCGGGGATGTCACTGGGTACCGGGGATGTGTCACTGGGTACCGGGGATGTGTCACTGGGTCCCGGGGATGTGTCACTGGGTACCGGGGATGTCACTGGCTACCGGGGATGTGTCACTGGGTACCGGGCATGTGTCACTGGCTACCGGGCATGTGTCACTGGGTACCGGGGATGTCACTGGCTACCGGGCATGTGTCACTGGGTACCGGGCATGTGTCACTGGCTACCGGGGATGTGTCACTGGGTACCGGGGATGTGTCACTGGGTCCCGGGGATGTGTCACTGGGTACCGGGGATGTCACTGGCTACCGGGCATGTGTCACTGGGTACCGGGCATGTGTCACTGGGTACCGGGGATGTGTCACTGGGTACCGGGGATGTGTCACTGGGTACCGGGGATGTCACTGGGTGTCACTGGCTACCGGGCATGTGCACTGGGTACCGGGCATGTGTCACTGGGTACCGGGCATGTGTCACTGGGTACCGGGGATGTCACTGGCTACCGGGGATGTGTCACTGGGTACCGGGGATGTCACTGGGTACCGGGGATGTGTCACTGGGTCCCGGGGATGTGTCACTGGGTACCGGGGATGTCACTGGGTACCGGGCATGTGTCACTGGGTCCCGGGGATGTCACTGGGTCCCGGGGATGTCACTGGCTACCGGGGATGTGTCACTCGGTCCCGGGGATATGTCCCTCGGTCCCGGGCATGTGTCCCTCGGTCCCGGGCATGTGTCACTGGGTGCCGGCCCATGCTCGGCCGACAGCGGCTCCCGGGATGTGTCACCTCCCCGTGTGCCGAAGCGATGGTGCCCCGCAGCACCTCTGGGTGCAAAGGGAGGTGCGCCCGCCCGCAGCGGTGCTGCGACACGGCGAGGATGAAAGTGACTCTCTGCTCGCTGTGGGATGATGTCCCGAGCTGGGAGTGGCCGGGCCGGGACATCTCCAAAGATGTCCCTCGTTATCCCAGGCAGCAGCCAGCACCTCGTCCCGGCAAAGCAGCCCGAGCATCACTGGCAGCATTTCCGCGAGTGCAGAAGCAGCTCTGGGGATAAAGGAGCTCTGGGGTACCGCAGGAGGTGGCCAAAGTGGCAGCTACGTGCTCAGCCAGCCGCTGTGCAAAAAACACAGGAGAGGTCTCTGGTCGCGCCTCTCGTGTGCTCCATCCCTCCATCACTCCATCACTCCATCACTCCATCACTCCATCACTCCATCACTCCCTCCTTGGCTGGGATGGGGCTCAGACACCCCGACTCGAAGGGAAGCTCCAGGACAGAGAGAATCCTCTCTGTTTTGCTTTAGGCTACAACACGGGATGTGTTCTGGGCAGCAGAGGGCTCAGCCCAGCTGCTGCCTCGGGCACGGTCACACCCGGCACTGGGCAGTCCATTTAGCATTTTCTCCAAGTCCTGTTTGCAGCAGAAGCAGCGTGAATTCTTTATGCTGCCATCGTCTCTTCCCTGAACTGTATCCATGAATTCTTTCAGTCCCAGACCATGCCTGGGGGCAACAGGCGGGGATGGTGGGAGGAGGAGCAGTGCAAAGGCGGCTTTGGGGCACAACAGGAGCCCGAGAGCTGGTCCTGAAAGGCTGCAGCACTGTTTACACGCAGGAAAGCTGCCCCAGCCTCCCAGAAACTCTGCTCCGCTGGAAGCTGTCGTGCTGAGAAATTCTTAGAAGTCAGGTTTGAGGTGGAGCAAACCTCAGCATGGGCCAGCCACAGCTTGACAGCCCGGTACCCAGCCGCTGGCAGCATCCAAAGCCCTGACAACCCATAATTACACATTTATCTGGCTGCTTCAGCACGCTCCCGGTGTCACCAACGCAATTATGCTGTCCCATTTGCACCGTTTTGCTTCCCCCCCCCCAAATCATTAATTCATTCCGTGCAAAATTAGCTTCCCCTTGATGAGTGCCAGCGATTATCCAGAGCAAAGATGGCAGTTTATGATTATTACAGTGAAATGGAGCTTGCTCATCACCCGGCTCAATCCAGGGCCAGCACGTTTAGTGCGGAGCCCTCTGCTGGCACCTTCAGGGAAACTTCATTTCACAAACCTCATTTCATCGTTTTCCTATTTTTCTCGGTTTTGACAGAACTCGACTTTGTAATAGAGCCATCAGTGAGCTAATTTTCACAGCACTTCTTTCAGTCTAGCTCTCAAGCATCATGGTTTTCTCTTAATTTTCCATTACAGGGCGTGTGTGCATGTATTATGCAGAAAATACAAGTAGCAGATTGAGTTGTTATTTCAAAGGATTTTTAAAATGTGCATTTTCCAGAATGAGGAATGGATCTTTTACAGCTAGTGAAAAATCACTGGGGTTTTACCAAACAACTGTAGTTATCTGCTTGCTAAATTTAACTTTTTTACTCCTGTTTGGGTTGGGGTTTTTTTTCCCAGACCCAAAATCGCCTTGCTTGCACTAGACCTACTGCAAGCATCCCAGGTCTTTCTTCTTTTTATGAGGCAACCCGTAAGATGAGGATTTCATTCATGGATGAGAAGTGACTGTGGCCAGGCAGTGACTTGTCTGTGAAGCTGGTGGCAGGCCGTGGTATCTCTTTGCAGCAGAACAGTTGGCATTTTTCATTTTCAGGAAAATCTCACTCCCCAAACACAAGCATAGAGTCCAGCCCCCAGGCACCTCTGCCAACAGGCTGTAGATGCTCCCAACCTGCCATTTCAGGGTCTAAGGAGAAGAATCCATCCAAATGTGTGCTCCATCCTCTCAGCATAAAGCTTTATTATTCTAACAAAGCATACTCAATGCTGCTCCCCAGGACAAGGGCAAGGTAGAATCATCTGAACCTGCTTAGAGCACAAACCCACCCCTCCTGAGAGAGAAAATGCAACTTCCTTCCTGCAGGCGGGAGGCAGGAAGATATAATTAACGTTAATCACTGTCAAACCTCACCCATGCCTTAATGAGCCTTCCTGCACAGCAGGGCAGCCACAGTCAGGGCAGGAGAGGCAGGAGGGGCTGCAGCCTTCTCAGAGGCTGCTCCCTGCTCAGACAGCACCTGCTGAACCTTCCCCTCTCTAGTGGGGAGCAGCACTGCCCACAGCCCTCCCAAAACTTCCACTTGTGCTGCCTCAGTCCCCTGCAGGAGTTTCATTCACAGCGTGCATGAGCTGCAGGGCTGAGAGGGACTCCAATCACCAGCACTGCTTTGTGAGCTGCAGCAAACAGAGCTTCTCTCTTGCCTCCCAGCCACTGATCACCTGCCCAGCTGAAAAGCCAGGCTCATTCAGTGAACCCCTTCGTCCTGCACGTGACAGCCCCATTGACTCTGGAAGGTTTTCCTTGCATGAATTTGCCATCTTAACTGCAGTACAAACGTGTGCTTTGCATTTAGTGACAGGGAAAATACCCAATTTTAAAGCAGTGTTTGTCATCCTAAAGACACTTAAAGAGGAAGATGGCTTACACATAACTGCCTGTCAGGGGACAGTTGGACATCATTGCTAACAGAAAGGACTTCACAGGCAGAGAATTCACTTTGAAAGGCTCAGGCTGCCTTTCCTTGTTTGTCAGATGTTGCCAGAAGTGAGAGTGTGAAATGCACCGAGCCAGGGGCCCTGTCTGCTATGGGAAAAGTGGGATCTAGACACCAATATGCATTTAAAAGTCAACTGTCACAGACATCTTTTATGGAAAATCCTTTCCTTAGGATTTTTCCTCCGGAGAAGCTGAGAGGCCTCAGGAACAAAATGTAAACAATGGTTATCTGCTGCTGTGAAATGCAACAGGTGGGTCTTTGAGTGGCCCATTTTAGATGTTTGTAATTAATGGCCAATCACAGCCCAGCTGGCTCGGACAGAGAGCCGAGCCACAAACCTTTGTTATCATTCTTTGCTATTCTATTCTTAGCCAGCCTTCTGATGAAATCCTTTCTTCTATTCTTTTAGTATAGTTTTAATGTAATATATATCATAAAATAATAAATCAAGCCTTCTGAAACATGGAGTCAGATCCTCATCTCTTCCCTCATCCAAGAACCCCTGTGAACACGGTCACAAGTCAACAACACACGAGGCTGGCTGTAAAGAAGGGGAAGGAAGCAGCTTTCGAAGCCACAGGTGTCTGCAGAATTTGGACAGAGGTGTTTACACATCACCAGAGGCCCAGAGCTGCAGGAAAAGCCTGGCAGACACTGTGACCAACTGCACTGAAGCACAGTGACAGATCCACATCAGCAGGGTCTGATCCTCATCAGATCTTACTAGGATCTCATCTGATCCTTACATTTAGCACTTTAAAGCTGTCAATTCTGAACTATTCTGGCATCAAAAATACACTGCACTGTCATTTCAGCCTTTTACATTTCATTTCTGACCCTGAAACGCAGTGCTAGGCACAGAAACCCCCACCCAACCACCAGGTTTAGCAAGCACTGCAGCCCCAGGGCACAGTGAGCACATTTGGTGGACAACAGCACGGCCAAACGTGCCTTCCACGGATGTCTGGTCCATAGCAGGTGTCCATGTGGAGGCACTGCCCATGCGGGGCCATCTGTGGCAGCAGGAGCACCTTCCTGCTGGCCCAGCAGCAGCTGCCACCAGCTTGGCACAAAGCTCAGCAGCAGCGAGGTGGCTGCTGCTATCTGGGCCAGATCACCTTCCTCTGAGGCTGTAAAAGTGGGACATCCAGAACAAAGAGCCTTCGAGGTGTGGCTGCACTGAAGACGGCTTCTCAAGACCCTCTGAAGCAAGCCAATAAAATTTAAAATTTCAAAAAGAAGCTCAGTTGAATGATCACGTCAGAATTTCAGAGCCCTCTCTGTGAATTTTCATCATTTGCCTTCATGTAACAGCAACAAAATAAAAGTCACCAGAAGTCATCTGCTGCAATATATATTTTAATTCAAAGTGAATCTTGACAGTAATACACCATAAATTCTTATTTTGACACTCACCAAAATAGTCACCTGGAAAACCCGCTTTTTGTGACAAAGTACAGAAGGCTTGGTCACATTTAAATCACTGAGAACTAGAAAGAAATACTATCGCAAACTGTAAGAGACATTACATCCATAAAAAATTTTCCCAGTCCTCATATTGTAATATTGCACAGTGCAATTGCTACATGGCCAACTAGTGTAGCAGAGAAATCCAAAGCAAAAAAAAAAAAAAAAGCCACAAGTCTACAAATTGTTAAACAGTAACAGTTCAACCTCATTAATCAAGTCTCTATCACTGGGTGTTTCTAGAACAAGTCTTCCTACAGCTTGCAGTGTGATTTAACTTTTACTTAACACAAACCACGTTAATTAGCAGTAAAAACAGAAAATTTAAAAATCAAAACAAAACAAAAAAAAAAAAAGGAGGAGTTAATACAGTAGCATATTTGACCAATAAAACACCCTGAAGTTAAAAACTGAACACAAGAAATTAATCATATAAAACCTTGCAAATTAAAGTAATATGCAGATATGCAATTCCATAGTCATGCAGTGTTTTATTTAAAAAAGGCATTAAAACGGTATTGTGTAAAAATGCTTCTCAGAGGATGACTTTTTTCACAGAAAAGGCCCTCACCCTGAAAGCTTTTATTTTTTTTCTGCAGATGGGCCCCAGACACTTGCAGTGACAAGAGTCTGTTCTCTCAGAGTACATTGCAGGAGGAGGGAGGAAAGTCACCTGGGGTGTTGAATTTAAGCTGTGACAGGATCCCAAATCTTTCATTCTTTGAAATGCAGACAATTCTAAGATTACAATACAAAGAAAGAGCAGCAGATCTAATTTGGGGGAGCATTTCCAGCAACCCTTCCCTGCACAGGGCAGGACACTGGTGGTGATACACAGAGAACTGTGTCAATTTAACAAGCACGTCAGCTCCAAACCTTAAGCACAGTAAAAAGAAAGTACAGAAAATACATCAGATCCATGATGATCCCCATGGCCCCAGGAAAAAAAAAAAAAAGAAAGAAAAAGCAGGTTGTTTATTTTTTTTTATTGTTTGTTTGGGGCTTTTTTTGTTACCAGGATACAAAAATCAATGTGCTCTGCTTGCATTGGTGGTTCTTGGTGTGTCCATTGCCTGCAATGGAGTGAGCACCAAAAAAAGGGAGTAAACAGAAAAACAGCACAAGTTTGAAGTGGTAAAGGTGGACATCCAATTTGACTCCCCAAGTTTAGGCTTTACATACGTGTTGGTAAGATTTCAAATTCATCAGGATACTCCTAGTTGCTAATGTATACTTTATATACACACACACTTGTACAAAATGCATAGAGTTGATTACTAAAAACATTGAAAGTTTTGGGAAAAATTACGTTTCTTAATTTTCAGAGTGATTAAAAATGTACTGCTGGTATTTTCTCTTTTTTTTTTTGTTCTAATACTGTTGTATTTTAGTTATTATTTAAAAAATAAATCAAATGTAGGCACATTTATTTCATTCAGACATTCATTAAATAAAACACTGCTTGTGTTAGTGGAGTAAAGAAAAAGATTACCAGTTATTAGCTTATTGACAGAGTTAAACTCAAATGCTTTGCACTCTTATTCCAGTCAACATTGCAAGGATTGTATTCCAGATTTTGTTTTAAAAAAAGTTAAGTCAAGCCTGCAAGATGCAGCTTCTTAAGTGTCTACACAATGCCAATATGAAAACATAAAAAAATTAAGTTACATTAATACATCCACTTATATGCAGTGATGAGCTCAAAGTTAATGGAGATAAAATACTGATGCAAATAACACACCCCAGAAAAACATATGCAATCATCTTCCATCATTTACAGTATAGTAGTTACGACACTTCAAACATGAAAACAAAATAAAAATTAAAAAAAATTAAAATAAACCAAACCCAAACCCCAGCTTCTATTTCATGTAATTAGACTTGTACAGAAATTAGAAGGCTAAGAAAGAACTAGTTAATCACCTAATTTCACAGCTATCTGAAGTGGCAATCAGTATATAGCAGCTTATCTATGATACATTCAAGATAAATGATACAATTTATTACTTGCCCATAAGCTAAAACACAGCCTCAGCTTAATACCTTCCATAAATCCCATCTCTACACTACAGTATACTTGAGGTCTATGAAAAAGTAGCTACCTTTTATAGGAAATGGATGATTAAGTCTTTGGTGCTGCAAAAGCAACTTCATTTGAACAAAACAAAAAACGGAAAGACACACTTCCTAAGGAGAGAAAAAAAATAATAATAATAATGCAAAAAGCATGTAATTTACGTCCCTGACGGAATGTATTAAATAAGCAAACACCCACAACAGGCTAAAACAAATACTATTCATGTAAAAAGACTAAAATCTCTCCCATGCATAAATGAAAGATTGCACACAAAGAACTCACATCTTTTTCAAGCTTCAACAGTAAATATTCTGCTACTAGTTATTAAATACTGCATGGTTTGCTCAAGCTAAGATGAAACCACATCATGGATCAACGAGCACTTGGCTTCTCCTTTCATTAGCTAGTCAGTCATGCCTACCTCACCTCTAAACATTTTATCATATCCAATTAGACAAACACTTTTAAAATAAACTACTTAGGTCGTATTGCAGTTCCATTTACCAGTATGAAATACTGGCTTGCATGTTTCTACTCAATAGCTACTGAATCAACTTTCCTTAAGCACTACTAAAGTCCCGTCTTGAAGCTAGATTATTCTGGGGGGGAAAAAAAAGACAGCAAAATTCAGCTACAGCAAAACATGCTGCCTTCTCAATCAGGAAAATACACCCAATACTAAAATAATACCACACAAAACCCAAAATGAGCATTACGCTATCAAAAAATCAGCAGATCTGAATTTTTAAGTGCTGCAGTCCTCAACATTTATATATAAGTAATAACATTAACAACCTCAAATATTTAAGGCACTATGTGTGGGAACAGTTTACAATGCAGCTGAGATTATTAGGACAACAACATTTAAGAGCAATGTTCAGGCCTCTCCTTTGCCCATGCAAAAGACACATGCAATGTGAAGAACAACAGCTCAACTTTTAGATAAGTGACTCAACATTTAAACACCAAGATACGCAACACAAACGAGTTTACTTCTACACCTGTACTGCTGACACATGTGCATCTGTTGCTCTAGTTCTGTACACTGAATGGCTTCCCAAATGTAGACGTGTCTTGCACTAGTTAGAAGGCAATTTTATAAAAAATAGCAGGAGCAAAACCAGATTTCTGCTCCCATAAGTCACCTGTCTAAAGTTACTATATAAGAAGATAACATGACCAAAGACAAGTTATACCAAATGTGCAAAACACATTAAAAGTGAGTTTGTGTTTTTTTGTTTTTTTTGTTTTTTTTAAAGCTCAGAGTTGTTTAAATTGCACCCAAGTCTACATGATTCAAAAAAATAATTTTCCTGTTGTGCCATGGCTAAATACGTAACAAACACCATGTTTCTCCTCCTCCAGCCAGAGCCCCATGCCACCTCCCGAGCACGGGGTGAGCTCTCACATGAAGGGGTACTGGCCGAGCTTGCTGGGGCTCAGCGGGAAGGCGGCGTAGGCAGCGGGCGAGGCGGCCACGTAGGAGTGGGGTGGGAAGAGGGCTTTGTACTGAGTCTGCTGCAGGCTGGGGGAGGGCAGCAGGCGGGGGTTGATGCCCACGGGCACCTGGTGCACGATGCCATTGCCGGGATGGCTCAGCCCGTAGGGCGGGTGCTGCAGCAGCGCGCGCGAGGCGCAGGGCGAGGCCAGCAGGTGCGCCACGGGCGCTGGAGAGGCGTAGGGCAGCAAGGTGGGCTGCCCGCCCAGGTGGGAGCTGCCTGGCAGGTGGCTGGGGCTGCCCTGGGGCAGGGAGAAGGCGTGGCTGGCCACGGTGCCCACCAGGAAAGGCTGCTGCTGCTGCTGCTGCTGCTGCGGGCGGCGCGGGGCGAAGTTGCCGTTGCTCCACTCCTGCGGCCCCGAGGAGAAGTGCTGGACCTGGCCACACACACACACAGAGAGAAAAACACACTTCCTTAGAGATCCACGGAGCACAGAGAGGGGAAAAATGGAGGAGAATGCACTAAAACTAGTCAACTTAAAATCGGGAGGAATATAGAGACGGGGATTATAAATGCTTCGACAGAACAAAAAAAAGATACATTAGCTATTTAGGCAGCAGCACAGACAATAAGAGATGGAAAACGGAACACAAGTTATTTCAATGCTCTTGCAAAGGGAAAAAAAAAAGGATAAAATGCCATGCTGGGCTGTTTTAACAGAAATACCATGTATCACATGAGCAAGGTGCTTATTCCACTCTACTCAGCACTGGCTTGGCATCAATTGGAAGTGCTGCATTCAGTTTGGGCACCATAATGAGGCACAAAGAGGACAAATAGGAGAGAAATTTTAGAGGAGAGCAGGAAAAATAATAAACGGATTGAAAAATATCTGAGACAACTAGGCAAACAGAAGTCTAGGTCTATGATCACAGGAAGATGTGGCAATCATTAACAGTTATAAAGAGAAAAGACTAAAAATCAATTACTCCCATTAAATGATGCAGACTTCAAACTACACAGGGCATCTACCAAAGAAGGAAGGATCAGCATAAATTTTTGTAATGAAAATAACGTTCTACACTTTCTGCCAAGAGGCTGAGGAGCTGCAGACACTGAAGAGATTAAAAATTAATACCATGCTGATCATATTAAGGTTTGCTTAGAATTAATTAAACCAATCCTTTTGCATAATCATGCAGAAGGGGAGACTGTGTCACCCACCCAAATGTTTCTTTCAATCTAAACTATTCAACTCATTATTGCTAAATCCTCTTATCTACATATAGCATGCTTTCATTTAGCATTTAACTGACAATATTCACAGTTTCTCTGCAAGACTTACACAAACAGGTACTGCTCTAACATTAACGCACCTCCAGCTATCTAACCAAAAGCTCAATGCAGCTACAGCTTCAAGATAATTAATTAAAAAGGGCTTAAGCTTGATGTCAACTTCAGTCCTCAGCCACAGCAGACATTTGCTGTGTTGTTGGGCAATGATAAAAGTAACTTTTAAATTAGCTTTAGGTATATCTTCTAACAACTCATGGAACTACAATCACAGTCTCATCTCCCCTCCAGCTTCACTACCTGGCAGCAAAGGTAAGAAATAGTTGAGTTTGCTGAGCTCTATCTCACCTCTGGATACTCAAACTAAAAGATTTTCATGCACACTACTGACAGAACAACACTGACATACAGCTGCAGATTTTAACTGCACACTAGGAGTATTTTTGCATTTGGATGTAGGAGTAATAAATGCTAACATATTTTTCTTTTTGTCTGGTGTTTTCATATAGTGCAACTATTGACAATTTTCCCAGTGTGGCTTTTCTGTTATTTTTTTAAAATAGTGTCAGCTGTGTTAAGAAAATTACCCAAAATGAAAAATACTTATGACTTGCCAGTAAGTTGAAATCCACTTTTCAGGATTTGAACACTTCTTTAATCAAGCTGCTGAAAACCTGCAGCTGCCACAGACAGCAACTGAAACTGTGAGTGTTCAGTTTGGAACTCAACATCTTGAGTGTCTGGGGCTCGCTGGGTGTGAGTGCACATACCTGACTGAAGTTCCCATGGTGCTGATGGAATGCTGATGTCAGTTTCTGCTGACGGCTCCCCACCACACAAGACTGGTTTATTCTCCCCAGGACAGACCGACCCTTCCTCAGCGGCTGGCACGGAGCATCTTCCAGGGAAGAAATAAACAGTGTTATGCTTTTGTTGTCACTATTCTCTTCTGGCAAAAGTTAGACAAGGCTTCATTTGTTTAAGCATGCAGGGAGAAATAATAATACAATATACCAATTAAAGTCAAACCCTAGCACTTTTTAGGAGTAGTTACTACAGATTAGCAGTGAGTAGATCAAAATCTTCATATATATATATTGAATAAATATATTGAAAAAATACTGAAACTTCTTATCTACTGGCATAGAAATGTGGTGGTGTTCTCAGGGGTCCCATGATGAACAAGAATCCCATTAAGAGATGAGAATCTTGACTCCATGTTTCAGAAGGCTGATTTATTATTTTATGATATATATTAAATTAAAAGAAAATTATATATTAAAACTATACTAAAAGAATAGAAGAAAGATTTCATCAGAAGGCTTGCAAGGAATAGAAAGGAGTGGAATGATAATAAAATCTTGTGACTGACCAGAGTGTCCGAGACAGCCAGACTGTGATTGGCCATTAATTAAAAACAACCACATGGACCAATCACAGATCCACCTGTTGCATTCCACAGCAGCAGATAACCATTGTTTACATTTTGCTTCTGAGGCCTCTCAGCTTCTCAGGAGAAAAAACCTAGCAAAAGGATTTTTCAGAAAATATGTCCATGACATAGAAAAACACCTGAACTAACTTACCTGTATTCACCATCTGTTCCTCAAGATGTAACCTGTTTTCAAGTCTCATGGGTGGTACCACTACTGTGCAAACAGTTGATTTGGTTTCAGGGTTAACTGAGGCTCTTGCTTCCTTGTTTTTATTGTTATTGTCTACAAAGCCATTTTCCACAAAGGGGCTGTCATGTCCTGAGGAGTCAGAGCTTGGGGAGCCATCCACTGTATCACATCCACTCTCCTGTTCATCATCTGACATACTGTCAAAAAATAAAAGTATTGCAATGAAGCAGAGAGATTTTCATGATAGAGATACATTTTCTTAAATTAACACATTAAATTTCTAGTGAAATAACTACAATTTAAAGTGAAATCGCTCAAAGGTGGATAAAAATGATGCATTGTAATTACACAGGCACATATATTCAAACTCATCCTACCCATATATTGCAAGGCTCAAAGAAAAGAGGTAACTCCTTTATATTAAAAATTGATGGAATACATGATTAACTTTAAGCATACAAGAAACAGCAGTGAAGTCACTAATGCCTAAATGCATGGACAAGTCCTTCAGTGATTTTACAGCTCATGCAACATGTCCTTATTGAATGTTCTTTAAAACAGGACATCACAAATAAAACCACTTGTGGACATCACAAATAAAACCACTTGTGAAAATTAACTTTTTGTGAAAAGTTCTTTGACACTATGAGGGCCAGCACGAAAGTCTGAAGATTTAACCAACAGAATCAGGTAATTCTGAGTAGTTTTTTCAAGTAACAAACAGTGATAATGTGACAACTACTGAGCAATTAATTGTACTTCTATATCATTAACTTTTGATTAGGGTTGCTAATTATATGACTTAGTAGCATGCTACTGAAAGCAGAATCCAACACACTCCTCTGCTATTGACAAAGTTGAATTAGCAAGGGGAAGTAAATTACAGCTCAGCTCCTTACAATTCAAAGAAAATACCCTAAAATCAAGTAGGTCTTTATAAAAACTTACCTGAATTTTTGAATGTTTTGATATTAAAGAATATCAAAAAGACTGACAGTGTTCACTACCAACCAGTAAGATTGCCTGATGCAGACTCCAAGTTCCACCTCCTCATCAATACATGCTCTGATAGAATCTTTAATTATTCTAAACAAACCTTTTCTGTTAGGACCTTAATTAGAATTCATTTTGCACCATGAAACTGCTGAAGGCTCAAGCTAGACATGAGGCAGTGAAGATAAAAACATTTAAAAGTTCTTCACAGCAACCCTGTTCACCTAAGTGAGCCTTACTTTTAGTAGAAGAAAAAAGGCATCAGTTTCATTAAAAATTACAAGATACACAATGGAAAAATCAGAGACTGCTAAAATTAAAAAATACATGGTGACCAAATCTGTCACATACTACTTAGGCTTATTTAATCCTGCAGCTCTAGAGGATTTTTATTCCAAAGGAAGCTGCATGCAACATGTTTGTATTTTCTGTGTGAGCACCACCCATTCAGTATTCTGAAAGCTTCCACTGCAGCAAGACAGATCTGTTAGGAACAAGAAGAGAGCAGTCTGTGCTGTGCAACTGCAGGCCAGCAGATCAATTTTTAAACAGATCATTTACCCTCACCAGCTGACATAACAAAACCTGAGCATTTTTTAGTATCAACTGGGCCTGCTGTATACCAAGATCTTTCTTTTTGGTGCAAGGAGGCTGAGTTTTCACCTGTTGGATCTCTTGCAAGGAGAGGGGCTGGAGTGCTCCGAGGAGCTGGTGCTGAGCGTGCTGTCGGGGCTGCTCAGGGAGCACACACGGTCCATGTTCAGGGTGTTCTGGCAGGCTTCACACTCCAGGCTCCCCTTACACCTGCACACAGAAACACAGTCAGCAAACACACATTCACCACCCACCTAGGTAAAACTGTGCAATAAAAAAGGGCCCATCATTACAAAAGACCCCTAAAATGTAAACTAACATCCAATTTACACCCAAACCAGGTTTTAAACCTTTACAGTGTTCTTTTTTGAAATCTAATAAATGGATAATTTTTTTTACTGAATCAATACTAAAACAAGTAGATTAAAATGTTCTACTACAGCAGTTCAGAGCCTTGAAACTTTTGACAAAGCTCAGATTTAAAATACATGTTCCTCCAGCCCAGAATTATTACAAGTAAGGATGAAGTCAAACAAACATTAAATTTTTAAGCCTTGCACGCTTCTGTGATGGCTCTGTGAAAGAAAACTCCACTGGAGGGCAATACCCAGCACCTGCTTTTGCACCCAAAGGTTCACCTTTTCACACTGTTAGAGAAGTATTTTCTACCCACAGGTGTGTAATAGTATCTACTGGGTGCTACTGCTAGAATGGTAACATGAAGCATATACAGCAAGAATATTGTTCTTCAACAAATAAATAAGGCATGGCATTATGAAAAAAGCCCTAAAAAAACTATGGTTTGAAAAGGCATAACACACACAGATTAATGTGGCAGATTTTTGACAGAGCTGTTCCCTTTCAGTAAGAGAGTGCTACAGAGTTAACTTTCTGCTGCAACTTGATCAGGAGCAAAATGTTTGTCCTTTTTTAACTCAGATTCATTTGCTGTGCTGATGCCTAGAGAGTCTACCTGGGACAGAGGCTAGACAGAATTAAAGAATAAAGCAGAGATTTATTAAACGGCCTTCAAGGGATCCACCTTGGGCAGTACAAGAGCCTGGCCAGGGCTGCACCCAAGATGAACTCCAAGTCACAGATTTTCACACTATTTATAAGTTTTGGTCCATTTACATATTGGGCTTAATTGTCCAATTACAGCTTCAGGTTATGAAGTCCCATCCTCCCAGTTTGCTCTCCTCAATTTGCTGCTGTTTTACACGTTTTGAGCCTGAAGCTGCAGTGGTGTCCTTGGGCTGGAAAAGGATTGTTCTGTCCAACTCGACTGTGAAGGGAACTTGCTAACACTTTATATGAAGTTCAGAGTTGCATACTAAAGCAGTACAAAATCTGAAGTTCAGAATTACATACTAAAGCAATACAAAGCATCATTAGCACTGATGCCTTCAGGTTTAGATTTCATGAAAATCTAAAATATGATATCTCAACCCGAAGGCATCAGTGCTAATGATGCTTTGAGAAGGCTCCCCTAGAGCAGAGTCTGGACAGAGTTACAGAATAAAGCAGGGATTGATTCCAAGCATCTCCTCCATGGATCCACCTTGGGCAGCACCAGAGCCCAGCCAGGGCTGCACCCAAGAGGAACCAAAATGGCCCCAAAATGCACGAGCGCTCCCGGGGTCTCTCCCTGGGATCAGTTCTGCTCCATTTGCACCTTGCAGTTCATTGTCCCATTCCAGCTTTAGCCCCTGCAGTCCCACCCTGCTTGTTTTTCTCTCTGCAGCCCACGGTGTTTGTGCTCTGGGGCTGAGATTTGGATCATTTGTCCTTGGTGCCCAGCTGGAGCAGGAATTGTTTTGTCTCCCTGCTCTGTGCACAGAGCTCACCATCCCTGAATGTGAAGCCCAGAGCCACCCACTAAAGCAGCACAGAATGTGAAAAACAGAAAAGCTACATGGCTGGGACAGCTGTATCTAAGTCAAGCCTAAGAAAACCCAAGGCAGATGCTCACTCCCTCAGCGAGTGCGTCCGTGCCACGTCGTCCTCGTCGGTGTCGCTGCTGATGGTGATGACGCTGACGGGGCTGGGGGAGCCGCCCAGGAACAGCGCCTGGCGGGGGCTGCTGGGGACAGGGGGCTCAGGGGCCAGCCTGAGAGAGGCCTCCTGCCCCTCCGAGTTCAGATTGTCCTGTGCTTCTATACAACTTATCCTCTTGACAGCCTTCAGGTTGAGGATCTTTGGAGAGATAAAGGCTGAATTTTGGATATTGGTGTTTTGTAGCATGTTGCTCCTGAGGAGGAAACAAAAACAATTTGGCATTTAGTCAATCTCAGCCTGTGAAAACTGTGCTGTTTTCAAGAAAACCAAAGCAGGCAATGCGGGCTAAGTCACCAATTTTTAAAAAAAGCAGGCAATGTAGGCTAAACCACCAATTTAGAAAAAACACAGAACAGTAAACACAAGCAAAAATACTTGGCATGGAAGGTTTCAGACAAAAAAGATACCAAGTATGTAATATCAAAGACATCAACACTGAATACAGTATACTGAAAATCCCATGATCTTATGAAGGTAAAAACAAATGAAAATCCCATGTGGGTGAAAAACAAGCAAACAAAATCCAGCTGGATTTCCTGCAAGGATTCTCCTTGAAAACAAAAGCTGGTAGCCTCCTGATGAGCCCCTTGCTTAATACAGGACTGCTGACACTGCCCACATAACCCACACACTTTCCCCCTCATGGAGCATCCCACACCTTTGCCATCACTTTGCATGGCACTGGGGCATATTTTCTTCAGCAAGCAGCTGAAGTATTTTTGGCTATCAGTGAAAGGCGACTACAAGGCACACAGCAGCCCTGTTACACAGCCTCTCTTTATTTTTAGTTGTCTAAACCTGATGTATTCTCCTTCATGTAAACTTAGGAATATCTCATTAGAGCTACCTCAGGACATTCTTACACCTTCCCAAAGCCTGCAAAGACAACATTCTACCATGATAGGCACGTGCTAATCAAAAATAACTAAAACTAAATAGCATTGCAAGTATTGTTCCATCTAGTCTACCACCAAAATAACTTAAAGAGAAAGGACACATTTTCCCAAAAGACTAAGAGGAATTGTGTCCAACAAAGAAATCACTTCTATAAGTTGTTCCCTTGCCCACAAAACAGCAATAACAGGTGTGGGAATCCATAAAGTCAGAGGGTTTTGGGAAAGCTGCAAAAGGCAGGCCTCAGAGACAGCAGAACTGTGATTGGAGCTAAGCAGCTGCCATGAGATTGGTCAGCAGAAAAATTATGTAAGGAGTAGAAAAGTAAGGACAAATAGAACAATGGTTTGTGTATTAATGGTGGTCTAGAATAACCTCCTAAACTGCAGAAAAGTTTATCTAGCCAGATATTAGGAAGTTCCAAACTTAATAATGGAGCTCTGTGCATTGTGTTTTAAGGCTCACAAGCAGGTATTGTATTCTAAATAAGCAAGCATTGTACCTGTGCTTACAGTGGTTGGATGGAACTACTGTCAATGTGCTTTTGCTTTGTGTGATTGGCTAAAAAACTTATAAAGTGAATTGTAACTAAGTTCTTGGTCTGCTGCCTGGGATGTGAGCCGATGGCATCTTCCCATTGTCATAACCATGCAATGAGGATGATGCTGGAAAATAAACCAGCTCAAGGCACGCTCCCAGCAGTCCTGTCCTGTTTGCGATTTGTACACAGCCCCTGGGTGACGATACACTGTCTTTGAATGTTCTGTCCTAGAAATATTCTACTGACCTGTTCTGGCACAGTTTGTTCCTCTTGGTAGCTGCAGGCTGAGGCCAGATAACGTGTGCAATGCCCACACTGATTGGCTGAGGGGCAGACAAGGTTATCTGATGTGTTAAGAGAGGCTGTGGTATCATTGAGCTGTAGTGGGTGCCCTGGGTAATCATCTTCCTGAGGAAAAGGAAAGGCAGGTTTATACTGCAGGTCTTTCTCACCAGCACCCCCATTCCTTGTTAAATCCCAGCCCCTGAGGTGTGGCCCAAAAGCAGGACTCACCCCCATTCTCCAAGCCTCTGTGGGCCAGCCACAGGATCAGAGGGCAGAGATGTTGGTGGAGCTGCCACTGGTGCTACCTGCTGCCACGCAGGAACCAGGATCTGCTGCGTCTGGTTGGACCACGCCTGCTGGGGAGCACAGAGCTTTTATGGCACAGGCAACTCACTGAAACCACACTTGCTGCTTGGACTTCAGCACAGACCAGCTCAAAACATTCACTAATTCAATAAGTAAGAGCTTTGCTTTAAAGTAGGCCAACCTGAGAAAGGATTCCTGCTCGAATCTGTAGTGGCTGAATTGCGTGGGCTTGGGTCACCAGTGGGACTGCATTGTCCACCCTCAGGGAGAAACTGGTGGGTTTGCTGTGGCTTGTAGGAATTCCTGGCAGGGAGAAAAACACATACACAAGCTTTAGGCAAACAGCAGTCTTGCGTGTATTTTGTGAGCAAACACAGAGGACAAATTTAAAACATTTTACTGTTTTTTAAAATGTGTTTATGATCTAATTCCATAATTTACACTTTCAAGTCAAACAAATTAACGCCTAAAAGATTTTTGTGCCATAACTTATCTGCACAAATATTTGAGCTGTAGTTTCCAGAAAAAACTGCCAATAGCTACTAGCTGGAAACAGACTACTAGAAAGAGGAATGACTTTGGCAGAAAGTTCTGCAGAGCTAAGCATTTACTCCTTATCACAAACTACATTAAAAGAATTTGAAGGGAAGCAGGCAAAAGTAAGCAGAACTGAATTTCAAAGCTTCTCAGAATGGACTCCTGCACACCTCATACTCTGTATTTCCAGCAGGCTGAAACACATTCTTCTCAACTTTTATAGCTGGCAATGCCACATGAATAATGTCCCTCTTTGCTACCATCTCTTTGGTGGGAAACAATGTAAAATCTTCTGTCTACCTCATCGAATTTTTGCGATAGCATCCATACTCCTATTCCTCTCTTCATCAAAATAATACAAACTATAGTAAACTATAATATATAATATATATAATGCAAACTGCTCACCAGAGTATAATACAAAAAAGATGCATCTCACGTCTTGTATTGATTTCATTATTGTTACAGGAAACTAACACACGTATAGCAACGCTGCAGTGTTCACTACAATAACATTTTTTTACGCAATGATGCCAAACTAGAATGAAAAAGGAATTTTTCTTAACAGACATTGCAACAGAACAGCCATGCTTGAAGAAAACACTGGCTAGGAAATAGCAAAAGATATCCCTGATCTCATCTTCTAACTGCACTTCATGCCTCGTGCTTTACTCAAAGATTAAGCACGGGTGTTCACAGGTAACTACTAAAGAATTACTACACTGAAGTTTGTAAGTGCTTTGGTTGGGGTTTTTTTAATCTTTACAGTAGAGGATGAAAGAAAGTTTCCATCTGATGTAATTCTCTCATGTCATAACACAACAGTCGGTTATAACCACGCACTTCAAAGCTTTTCATTTTGAAATGCACTTGACTGATTTTTTTCCCCACAGCCATCTAGAAGAGAAGCATCTTAACTCTGACACAAGTAGAGAGTTTTAGCACTTCAGATACTCCACAGAGCAGCCAAGCTGGGAAACTTTGAAGCAGTGCCAGATACCATTTATATCCCTTTTCATCTGTGCCAGCAACTCGTCACCTATGTGATGAAAACAATATATCCCCTCCACTTCAGCTGTAGCAGAAATTAAATTTGGAAAGTTATCATCATATTAAGAATACAGTATACAAATCACAGATAAAGTGTCTGCCTGTGCTGTTTCCTTTACTATAAATCATTTTATTCATCTGGGAATAATGAAAACAATAATGGGGTTTTTTTTATTATGGAGTATGTAATTGTGTAAAGAACATAAACAATTTAAACAATTAACTGCTCAGAAGGAAATCTGTGTGAAGCAGCCTGTGAATAGTCAGACCTTTCTCGAGTTTCTGGAACCCAAGGTAAATGCAGCTACCACAAAAAATATTATTGATAAAGTCTGCTGCATCTGTCTTTATCTATAGAGATTAAGACCTCCTGGGCTTTAAGTTTAGATTGAATATTTCTGGTTTGCTTCATTTCAGAGTGCATCTAGGGTGATTTCCGAAGCTTTAAAACGCAGAGGGAAAACTAAGGTCATTCTTAAAAAAAACTACTCCCTATAAATTCCATAACTTCAAAACCTGATCTCAACATGAAGCTGAACATCACCAAGATAAATAAATTACATCTTTGGAACAAAGACTATAATCAAGCTAAGTTAATAAGCAAACAATATAAACGGCCTTCCCATTTCCATAAATGACTATTACTAGGATAAGACACTGATACTCACTCCATCTTTCCTGTTTTCTCTCCAATTTTACTTCAGAAAACCCTCCTTATTGCTTCTGCTTTCACACTTTTTTCTCCTATTTTATGCAAGACATAAATTTATCTGTGTGTGTGTGTAGTATACGAAGATGGGCTCTGGATTGCTTAAATCATTTTCTGCAGGTGCTGATTTGCTGTTTCTTTCAGAAAGGTGCCACGAGTCTGCATCTGACTCACACGCTGATTTTTGATGACATAATTAAGTTGGTTTAAATATAAACCTTAAGTGGATACAACAGAAAACTCAAATATTGCTAACAGCCAGGCAGTAACACTCATATTTGAGGAACTGTGACAATTACAGATAAATATACCTTGAATAGCTGGAGGACATATAATCAATGCTTGCTGGAAAACATCACTGCAACCAAACTGAGCAGTTCCTGCCTGCAGTGGAATCCCTTGGTGCAGAACTGAGTGGGCAGATGCAGTTAATGCCTATGGGAACAGATTCAACACAGGCAAGGTTATTATAACTGTGAAACTACATCTCTCACACACTTGTCCCACCACTTTATACAGCAAATAACTAAAACAAACTTTAAAAATGAACGATTCAAATCCATTCACAGGAAGCCATCACACTGGGCCACTGGAGGGCACCAGAATACAGCACTGGCAACCCCAACTTGTAACTTAATTTGGAACATATTCTACATTATTTGTCTAAGAAAACATTAGGGAAAAAACAAGAGTAAAAGAAGATTTTTCCACTTAACAGATGTAATTTTTTCAATTATTAAATTAATTAGAAAAACTACATTAATTGAACTTACAGTAAAACCAAAACAAAATAAAACAAAACCAAACCAAGAAAAACAGGAACCATTGATTTTACCTGACTTCTTACTGGACCAATTTTGGTAAAGCTTGCAGTCAGGTTGGCTGCACTGCCTGAGGCAGCTGATCTCATGAGTGATGTTTTATTGCAATTGCTTAAGTCATACAGGTTTGATCGGCATTTGCAAATATCCATGATATGAAAGCAGGACTTCACTCTATCAGAACCAGAAAATAAGTTGCTTTAATCACCATTTCATGTTGTTGAAGGTAAAAAACAATTCCCCGAAATAAGGGGAAAAAAATTAGTTCAAACCCCCCATTTCCCAGTTTCACAGAATGGGATCATCCACACAGGTAGAAAAACAGAAACACTGTTGTTACTATGGTCACAGCAAACCTCTCTGATGCATATTTTAAACTCAAGAAAAATACTGCTGTTTCTTTCTCTTTCCATCTAACAGCTGTTTACACCATTTTCTAACAGCTGTCTACAAACAGGAAAGATAGGAAATTAAATAGATGGGAAAAGCTTGCAACTTTAGGAAATCCACGGTGAAATACACAACTCCAGAACTGCAAGAAAACTTTCAATATGTTCCACATTAATCAATACAGAAAAGGAAGTATCTGAGATGCTAACCTCAAGAGGAAATGCCTACCCTAGCCCTCAAAGACTGACAGGAACTAGGGCTCCTCATACTTCCAAAAAATCACACCCAAGTTTCTGCCGTGCTGGAATTTTAACAATCGTACATAAAACCAACTTAGGAATCTATTGCTCAAACTGTTACTTTCAGAGAAAAATATAGCTATTCAAGCAGTTTCCTTGACCCAATAGATGTATCTAATACTGCAAGCACTTGAAAGAATTTTCTAAGACACTGCAAAAATGATGAAAGATTTTTTTCTCTCTGATAGCAGAAGAAACAAACAACACTTTTATACAAATGAATTGCAACAACGGAGATTTCTACGTTACATACTGGTTGCTATGAGGAAAATCAAGGAGGTGCTTCATGGTAACAAAAGAATGGTTCAGGGTCTCAGCTGGAGTGATTCTTAAATCAGCATCGATAAGCAACATTTTCTTCAACAGACTGACAAATTCCCTCCTATCTGCCTTCTCTGCCAACAGGTCACTTCCTTCCAAATCCATCACCATGTTCACCTGGCACAGAACAAAACAGTCAGATAGAAGATATGCATATTAATTTAACTCTTTCTAGTATTGTTTTCTGCTATAAAATACTGATATTCAGCATTTTTATCATGTGGGGTATGGTGGATTTGTCTTAACCCAAAACAGCTGGCTTGGAATTGGTGATGTTTTTTCAGGCACGCACACTACTGCCCCCTTGCAACCTCCCCAGTTAAAAACTGCTGAAGGCTTTATTCCAGTCTGGGACTTGGAATTTAAGAAGTACGATTCGGAATAAAGATCTTTTTATGGTCTAACTCGAACTACAGAGTTGATCTTCAAAAAACAATTTCAAGCACATATTAATGCCAACCTTGCAACAAGATTTGATCCTTTTTTCAGGATGTGAAAGACAACAAAAAATTGCCTTTTCTTATTGACTAGAGAGGTGTAAAGCTAAAGAAAAGTGAGGAAACAGTTATGTTTTTAAAAACAAAATTTAAGAAACTACACTTAGAATTATAATGTTAACAGAATTATACTGGAAATCAAACAATAAACAAAGCAGGTTCCATATGCATCCTTTGTTTATTCTTTACCACAGTGGCAGATAAGGTAGAAGAGAAAGTATACATTTTACACAAAATTCAAGGGTTCCCCCACCACAAGGACAAGTTCCACTGCTTAACAGAAGCAATGGAAAAGGAAGATCTTCACTAAAACCTCAAAAGGCTGACAGAGCCAGACATTTTCCTCAGAGCAGCAGAGAAGAGTGAATATGACTGAGACACAATAAATAATATTCTAAAAGGCATTTCTTTCCAAACCAGTAAAATGTTTTAAAATCACCAGTCATTCCCACACATTCCTTCTGCAGAGGAAGGAGGCTTTAATACTCACGTGCACTATATCATCCAAACTGTTGAAAATATACTTTCTGGCCTCTTTAGACTTCATACCTGTTTCTGCCTCGTGTTCTTCCAATGTCTCAACAAAAAGAAAAGGAAAGTTTAGTTTAGAATCTGTCAAAAAAGGTTCACCTATAACTACCAAGTGACTTTATGTACTTATTGACCTAAAACCCACTATTTTTTCCCCCAAATTATTAGTATATCAGTTATATATTTGTATGCTGCTTCACTGGCTACTTTCATTCTCTAACTCAAAAGACAATAACTACAATGTTTTACATCTGACAAATCACAGTACTGGATTACAACAGATAGTTTATGAATCACACAGGAAGTGCAGAAAGCCTAGCATAGAGCAGTTTAATGAAACTCCTGTATTTTTATGTATCAGAGCTTTTCTATTATTGTACTTTACCAATTTTCTCAAACTCAGACCTTAAACCCCAAGCAGCAGCAATATCACATCACTGTGAAAGAAATAAACCAAAAACCAGGCAGTATCCATTCAACTTCTTGGTTTTCTCTTTTCTTTTTTTTTATTATTATACTTATTTTTATTATATTATTATTATTTATATTATTATATTTTTATATTTTATTTATTTTTATGATTATATTTATTCCTCCACATACACAACAAATGGTGTAAATATTTTAAATACTTCAGCATGAAGCAAAAACACCCTAGAGAATGAATGGTTTATGAGTTGGTGTAGTACCTTCTGTTACAATTTTCCTTCCTCAACACAGACAGCACCTGTAGGCTGGTGGTGCAAGAGCCAAGGTGGGACTTCAGGGAAAAAGCTTTTAACACACACGTTACAGAAAAGCTTCCAAAATGAACTTTGACAAAAACTGCAAGTAATGAGCAACTGCCCATATCAAAACCCCTAATTAACCTCTGCAAGGTAACAAAGAGCTCCTGGAAGTGGGGAGTTTGCACCAAGAACTTGCTCTGGCACGGAGAAGGCAGATGTAAAGTGTCACCTAAAGCCCAAGTGCTTGAGAAAGCAGAGGGAGGGATTAACCAGGTGTGGGTGTAATTGCAGAAATGTTACATAACCCCAGAGCTGCTGGGGATTTACCAACTTGCTGGGGGGATCTTATGCAACTCGTGCTGGGAGCTGGCAGCTGTTTGTTACTGCAGAGATCCCTGTCAGTCCCAACTGCTGCCTGAGCCCTCTGTAAACCCAGGGAAGCTGGGCCGTGGAGAAACACAATTTAAAAAAAAAGTAGATTATTTGCGTGGGAAGCAAAGGCTCTGCTTATGGCCAGAGCGCAATAATGTTGCTTAGAGAGAAGCAAGGTGTGCAGAACACCAAAGTACATTTTGTTATAACTTTGTCTGCACTCACTGTATTGCAGCTTTCAGCTGACAAAGGCTGTTTTAGCAGGAGATCTAAAAGAAATGAGCTGTACACAGCCACGTTATTTCTTAATCTCCTTTTTCTCCTAGGAACTTCTGATCCTGAAGCCAGCTCTAGACAAATGTAGTCAAAGCAGTGTGGGCCTCAGAGACAAATTCCTTACATGAAGTGAAAAGCAGTAACAGAGCAAAAAAGAGAAGAAAACAAACCAAACACATTCATTGAGCACCTCTGGAGATACAAGGCTTAATTTGAATTTCCCACCTGGCAGCCATGAACTGGCCACAGCAGAGCCTGGCAGCTGCACCTTGGGGGACAGGAAAAATGGAAGGGATAAAGAGCAGGAGCTGCTAAAAACCACAGGAGATGCACCAGGGACATAATGGTCCTGTAGTGAATCTTGGCTTCTCTCCTTTCTCTGCTCACAGAATATTGTGCTGTTTTCTACTACATTACACTGTTTACCTTTAATCTCCAACTAGAATATGGTGCATCTGTTTCTCTACAGAAAAATCTTGCAGTTTTCGTTCCCATGCTTAGCAACTGCTCTCCTGGCAAACCTTGAGTCTGTGAAATGTAACGAATCTGAGGAAAAAAAACAGAACAGGGAAAAGGATTTACCTCTTGTTTTCAAAACGTGATCCCCACAGTGTGACAAACTTGTAATTTCATTTGAGAAATGACAAAATGAACCATGCCCAGGGTTCCTTCCACAGCTACATCTCACAGAGGGGAGAAGCCTAACCCTGAGCACTTGGCACTGCTCTCTCCATCTCTAGAGAAAGCCACACACAAACCAACCTCTCAGGTGACCTATATAAGCAAGCTTTTTAGGTTGGTTCACAGCCACGAGGAGCTGGGGAGAGTGGCTGTCATTACCTCCTCAACCCACTCAAATCCTAAATGTATTTTTTTAATTCTAAACAGGAAAATCAGTAGGAGTGTTTTGTTTGCTTACAGAATTTCCATGATTTTTTTTTTTGGCCTGTTCTCATTATGTAACTAGATAAAAATCCTTCTCATTTGCTGTTTCCAGTGTATCAGTCTTTTAACACATCTGACACACCTGCATTTCAAGGAAACATTCCATGTGAAAAGGGAGTGTCTGTACAAGCTCCAGGCAGCAAAAGATAGTGTTGTTGTCCAAGAAAATCTGCTGCTGAGTGTGATGGGAATGGACTGGCTCTATGCCTGAAAGAAACTTTGCTCTGAAATAATCAAAATGCATTCTTTTTAGATTATTTACTATGCATTTTGCATGACCTATCATAGTTGGTGGTCATTTGATTGCCTAGAAAAGTTAAGTTTCAAGGCTTCAACAGAAATCTGTAACTACTGTGCAAGCAATGTTAACTCACTCTGCAAGGGGGGAGTTATCCCAGAGGCAGTATTGCTTTCAAAATTAAAAACCACCTTGGAATTGGAAGTATAATTGGCAATAATTGAAAACCAAGCTTGCTGCAGGTCAGGATGGAGAGGGTACTGAATTTCTGAAGGGCAGGGTCCCACAGCACAGAGGGGCTGCTGGGGTGAGCCAGCCCCTGGAAAAGGAGGAGCAGCCAGGGAATAAGAGAGAAGAAAGGGGAAAAAATCAAAAGGAGGGAGTGGCCAAATACACCAAATCAGAAATTGAGAGATGAGAAGATAAAGTCAATGGCAGAGAGAGGACTTGAGAGATGGGAGCACCTGAGAGGTGAAAAACTGATGGGCAGTGAAGAGTAAAAGGAACATGAGAGGCTTCTGCTGAAAAGTGACAGACCCAAGTGGGGAGGAACTAAACACAGCTTCTGGGGTTTAGTATCCTCCATAATTCCCAGCCTCAGGCAATAAGGAGTAACATCTGACCAGAGATGTTTCTAGACCATTTATAATGTCCTCAGAAAACAAAGAGTCTTAAAAAGTAGAGGGGAAAAGCCAGTGCATTAATTCAAAAATTGAGCAGTTAAGGGCCTGTGCCTGTTTCTAATGAGTATTAAAGCTCAGAAGACAGGGTTGTTTTCCACGGAGAAACACAGCTGTTCCTGCTTCTAACCACAAATGAATGGAAGAACTAAGAGCTCCCTTTCAAGGGCCAGTGTGTTGGCTGCCACACACCAGGGGGACAGGGGGGAAATGCAGCACAAAGCCTGTTTGTTTACTCAGTGACACACACCACGTAGCAGGAGGACAGGAATTCCCCTGGAAGCCATCTCCTGCTCCTGCTGTACTCATGGACACTGAGAAAAACCCTGAATCCATTTTCTCCAAAGCAAGTTTTGCAGAGCTGCAGGAGCACAGTTACAAGTCTGGTTAAAACAAGGCAATTCCTGATGGTGCAGAGGAGGTTGCAGCCCCTCTTCCACCACAACTTCTCCAACATGAGGATCAGGCAAGTTGCTAGATGAGGCTTCCAGCAAACTTGAATGATATGTAAGAGGTAAATAAACTTGCTGTGTTTTTGGAAATTTTTGAGAGAGCGTTATAGATTCTTTCCAAAAAACAAAATGCCTTCACTTTATCCTTAAAAACAACAGTGAATTATATGGGTTGTAAGATGTTTCCTCTTTTGTTTTCCATTTTAACAGCAACAGGTTCCAAAAAGGTCTTCTAAATGCATCAAAGCATCAACCCATATTCCATTCATAGCTCACTTCCCCAAGTGAAACGCTGAGTTTTGTGTAAATGATGGAAACTGAAATAGAAACATTACCAACATCAACACAAAATTAATATATCCCCTGAAAATGGTTCTAACAAACAGATTTTCAGAAAAGTAGGTCTGATCTGTCAGTGCAGGAAGGCAAAAGCCCACTCCATGAGCAGGACTTGAATAACCTAAACAACATCCTCTGAACTAAATGCTGGATCCAAGACTAGAACTTAGCAAGAAGCCAGTGCTGCTCCTTCTGGGGTTTTCAAGAGATTGCTTCACTTGCATAGTTCAAAACCAGGTGGGCATGCTCAGGATGCTGACTACATTCCTCCCAAATTCCACATTATTTTCTAACTGTTTAAAATAAAAATGTTCTACATCTTTCCTTAGAAACAACATGGAGTTTTATTAAGTTTGCTCACTAATGCTCGTGGTGTCAGTACTGAAAACTCCAACAAAGCAAGGGCAGAGCTTTAAGAGCTCCAAGCTTTACCCCTGCCTAGCTACAGTATGACTGTGACAGTTCATTCTTGTTCCTCATGAAGTACAGGCTCTCAAATCCTTGAGCTTTGTTGGATTTCCAGAAAGCATCAGAAAGTATTCAGAGCACAATTAATCCTGACATCTGAATAGACATTCCAGAGTCAACCCTGTTCATGGCAAATGAAAGAGAGATTATAATGCAGTGATGGTAGCTGCAAACTTTGGTTTCCATCATCATCTATTTCATAAGATGGAGGGGAGAGGACAAATGGAAACTTAATTAAAGAAAAAAAAAACCCACAATATACAGTCCGAGTCAGAATCAGGATTTATGTTTCTAGGACAATCAATAAGGCTAAATTAAAAGCATTGAACAGACTTGAAGAAATACTACATAAATAGGGGATATTATTAGCATTTAAAATTCTGTATTTAATGATCTGAAAGTCTTAAGCTGCAGAAAGTGCACATATGCTTGTGAAATGTATTCTACTACCTGGTCATATTCCAGTGCTCCTGGGTACAGTGGCCATCCAAGAAAGAGCTCTGCAATCACACACCCTAACGACCACATGTCTATGGCTTCACAAAACGGCAATCCCAGTATGATCTCTGGTGCTCTGCAAATCAAACATGGTTACTGAAGCTTATCCTTGGGGAAGAAACAATTCATTCAACAATCCAACATGACAAACAAAAAAAAAAAAAAAAAAAAACCAATCTGTTTCTTGATAATTATTTCAGTAAGATCACAGCATCAGAAATTGCATTTTTATTTATCTAAGTAACCTGTGCTGGTATTTTGCAGCTCTGAGATTTTGAGATTTTCTTTTTCCTACAAGTACCAGTTTGCTATATACATGAAAATAACTGATATGCCTAGAAAACAGAATATCCCTGATTCAGAACTTTTCCCTTTCCTCCAGTATGTCTCTAATGAGTTGTCCACTCAATGTCATATGTCTGCAACTATATTCCAAACACATCAGTCTTTCATCTCAAAAAAAAAACCCAACTAGAAGTTTTATCTGAAAATCCACTTGCACACTTCTCAACTGTACAGTACAGTTAAAACTATTTAAAATATCAATTTAAGTATGTAACCGCAAATCACTTAATGTACTCAAATCAGTTGAATGTGATCAATTTTTAAATCACTTAAATGAAAGCACTGCATTTGCTAAACAGAGCAGGTGTTATTTTTCACCTAAAACAAATGTGAATTATTTAACAAACACCATCTGAATTTATGTCTCCACTCAAGAACCAGAAAAATTGGTATTGACACAGCTGCTAAAGGGGCTTTTAACATCTTTGTTCACGTGGAATGGAACTCAAGTATTTCACAAGTATCCATTTTCATTGTATCTGTCTTTTTAAAACCTTCCCTCCCAGCTCATTCAAGCTATTAACAAAAGGAAAAAAATTAATTTATATCTGCATTCTAAAATGGAAAGACACCTGGAGATGTAAAATATTATTTCAAGCATCACACTATAAAGGGATCCACTTTTAAAGCAGACAAGCTGTTGTTTGCTCAGCATGTCACAGGAGAGCAGGAAGGTGGTTAAAACCAAGAGGGTAATTCCCAATGCAGCTGGGCAGAATGGGAGCATCCAACTGACCAGGAAATGTGGGATTTCTCACCTGGGGAAAAGCTCACGAATCTTCACAGATTCAGCACATCCTGACATAGTCTCTACTGACATTCCACACACAAAACAGACTCTGATCATAGTAAATACCAACATAGCTCATTCTCCTCTGACATTTACCCTTATCAAAATATTCTTTAAATTAATGACATGTACTGGATTGGGAACAAATTCCTATTTTTATGCTACATTGGGACAGAGAAGCTATCTTTTAGCTGTAGAGCAGACCAAGAGCTGAAGCATCTCCATCCCCTTTCACAAGGGGTAGTTGGTAGAAGCTGTACACAGACATATTTCAAGCTCCAAGGATGAATGTTCACCACCAGGGAAAAGACTCCCAATGCTCTGCCCCATCTCTGACCAGTGAAGCCAATCGGGCTTCTGCCACAGGGAAAATCCAACACTTTTTAGATGAGAAAATCTATAGGACAGGATATTCTGTTAAATAATCATGTACTTTCCATTCATGCTGGCACTTCAGTTCTCCCCATCCTTGCCACAAACCATTTTGGATGTGATTCTATGAAGGCTAAATCTTGTCACGCTGGCAGTGAAACTGAAGAGGCTCAGTTTTCCACTGCCTCCAAAGATTTGACTACAATAAACTTCTGGGGATCAAACATGTGTATTTTTGCAATGCAGGATCCTGACACTGCAGTAAGCCTTAGCTAGTTTCATTATCCAAGAAATCAATTCAACATCTCTGGATGCCACAAGACAGAAATAGCAGTGAGAAGCGTCTGCCTTTCCCCCTGGCTGGGTGCCAGGCTGCCTATGGTTGTTACAGATCTCTGTTAAAATACACTTCCTTTTGTTGTATTGTGTTACAGCCCTGAATAGTTAATGAATATACACACAGCCTATGGATACAGGGGCTTTAACAAATGCTTCTGCTAAAATAAGCTCTGCAAAACCTCTTAGGTTTACTCAATGGTTAATATGTGCGCCGTGCAAAAATAGCCGCAGTCCGTCGGTCTGGCTGTCCCTGTGGAGAGACAGGATCCCAAAGGAGAGAAGGATGAGGGGAGATACAATGCCAAAAAAAAAAAAAAGACAGAATACTCGCTGTGTTTCAAAATACAGTAATCTGGTCATTTTTCCACAAAGAAAAGCACTAATAAGTAAGTCAAAGGGAAAGGGAGGTATTTCAGGAGAGGAGAAGTGCTCCTCACTTGCCAACACCAGACCTGCCATCCAGAAGGAAGAGGAAATAAATGTGCTCCTGAGCACAGCTACCTGCACCCTTCCACACAAAATATTTTCAGGCCAGCTTGAAGAGAGGAAGATGAAGAGCTGCTGCTCTGTCAGGGCCCATGGCACCTACCATGCTAGCCCTTAAAATGGAGCAACTTTCTCACAGCAAATTAAGTTGCAGCAAAACTGTAAGTAAGTTTGATTATGTTTGGAGCGGTCTTAACCAGCTCAAATATTTTTGTTAAACAAAAGTTTGTTAATGCCATGCTCAAAAACATCTGATTCTGTTTCTCCTTCTTTTAAAGTTCCTGTTAAAAATCTGTCTGGAGAGCTGGAGAGAAAAGCATTAAAGTGGAGAGAATTATTCTCCAATTTTTGTTTTTAAGATGACCCACAGCCGTTTTTTCCTATAAGGAATATTTCACCATGCACCTCAAAAGGAAGATACTCCCTTTCCTAACTACAAGCATAGACATGAGAGCAGTAGGAACCCCAGATGTCCCAACGGCCCCTTTAACATCAGATTACTCAAAAAACAGTGTAACTAAGCATTTCTCTCTCTCCAAACAGCACCACACACACTCCTACTTGGTTTTTACTGCAGATCACAAGATGTTCAGTGCACCAGAACACACCACAGTCTCCACCTGAGCAAACAGCACCTGTTATCCCAGACCAAGACATCAAGGAGAACACCAGAATTTTCTAAACTTCTTAAGGACACTGAATCTTACTTAAAAGTACTTAAATTTAAAGCAAGATTTTAGAGAGAAAGCACTTATTTCCTCCTTACCGGTGTTAATTAAACATTAATTTAATTTAAAATCATAAAACACAACAACTTAGACTTAACAATTAGAATGATCTAAAAAGATGAAAGACAAATGAGTACCTGTTTCAGCTGCTTGTTTGGATAGCCACATTTCCATTTATTACATCACAGACCATAAATGCATACACTATCCTATAACTTTTTGTAAGCTTATGAGAAAATAAATCACACAATTTGTTCCATTAAATTGTTCAAAGCCTAGAATATTTCATAAAATAGTTTAGCTTCAGCATGTTAGCCAGCTTGGAATAAAGCAACAAAATGAACAAATTTGAAGAAAAATGAGATAGTTCCTTGATGAAGGATGAAAAAATATTAAAATAAAAACAAACCCCAAGCAAAAACTTGCTAAAAAAAATCAAAACTGCAGCATAGTAACAGAAAATTTCTTCCAACCCTTACACTGGGGGAACAAAGAATGAAGAGCAAGAATTACCCATACTACAAAAATAAGTCATAAAAAAATCTGTAAGAAGTCAAACCATTTCAGATGATCATCACCTAGAAATGGTTGGTTAGAAATCCAATTTAGAACAGAAGTAACATGAAAAAGCTAAACCCCACCAGTCGTTGTACAAAGTAACAACTGAAGAACAGCACAAGACAATAAGAACAGCAGCTTCCCTTTTTCACTTTCATGAAAAATTCAGTTGAATGCAGGAATAATTTCTCAAATATGTTCCCGCTGAAGATTCTGTAACACAGTCACACTACACATACCTCCTCAGAGATCAAGGAAGTGAGACTAAAGACTGAGCAATTTTTATCTCTATTTCTTTGGCCGCGTGGGAGGGTCAATGTATCAACTGTTGATCACAGCACTGGCTTATTTACCTGCTGCTCTCCAGAGTGGGCAGTTTAGAAATAGCCTTCCTCCCCTCAAACTTTACTACCAAACTTTACTACCTCTATTTACCACTGTGCTGACAATGCCTATTAATTACCTACTCTGGTCACAACACAATGATAAGAAATACTAACGCAAGGAAGCCATCAAAAGGGTGGGATGTTGACATTTTTTTAAATTAATGACCTGTTGAAAGCCCTGGTATGGACCACTCATGTAAATGAATCCAGTTTGGAAGAGCTAAAGTCAAACCAGATTACCAGCCTGAGTAAAACCAGCCTTTGCCCCTGCTGCCATGGTGAGCACAATGCAAGCACATCCCTCCTGAAAGGAATAACCACACATGGGCTGTGAGATGCACAATTCTTCTCCTAAAGAAAGGAGGCCTAGGAGAAGGAGCAGATGCAGTGAGTTAATGAGAGATGGCAGAGGGCATTCTGATGAGTTTTCTCACGTACAATTCACTCTCTTCAACTACCAGTCTTTACCACGTGCATGAAAGGAATGCAAACCTTTCTTCAAGATCTGCACGAACACAGGAAAGACTCTCGGCTGGAGGGATCAAAATCAAGGTGGCAACACCCAGAAAAAACTCCCAGGCAAGTACAGTTCAGTAATCTGAGGGATGAAATGGGAAGGAACCATGTAATGACAAAACCTGGAAATGATGAAGGATACAAAGATCAGTTGGCTCTATAGTGGATTCGTGATGGTCTTCAGAAGGAATTTCAAATATGCAATTACATCAACACAACAACAGGAAGTAGAGCATACATGGTGTATAGTGAAACCATAGTGAAAATTAATGTACCATATTCATTAATTAATTACCCAGAAGAAATTATAAATTAACCAACTTTTCAATGAAAAGTCTAGACAACTTTAGAGATTACTCAAAAGAAATATTTTACAATTGGGAGCAAAAATAATCAGGATATCAGTATTTATTTTTAAAGGACAAAGACATATAAAGATATTATGCCTTATATAAAACTAGTGATATTCCCTCACCTTGAATAGTGTGTGTTCACTTTTGAATTCTGGGTTCAGTTTTGGTCACCCCCATCTGAAAAAGGATACATCAAATAGAAAAGACGCAGAAAAGATAAATACAAATTAAAGACTTGAAGAGATTTGGGTACAAGAAGAAACCCTGGTTAGAACTATAAAGCTTCAAGGAAGGATGAATGACCAGTTAACATTACTCAAATTATATGATAAATAAGGGAAGAGAAGCAGACAGGTGTTTCTAATGCCCTGCCTCACTCTAGAAGACCAAGGAATCCCCCACCCACTTTGAGATAAAGGCTGATGTAAACACAAAAGTGGATTTTTAAAGCCAGAATTGCAATTACTCCCGAAATCACAGGTCACTGTTGAGCTAAAAAATATTAGGAGTATTTAAGAATGGATAGACAGGAAAACATCCACAAGTAAGGGTTGAATCCATGTAGAACAAGAACAGCCATCAACTGTGTAGAGCTGTAAGAAAATTGCATCAGAAGACACTGAAGTGCAACCTCGTGCCACAGTAAATTTTCTGCAGCAACAAAAGACTAGGATACACAGACTGCTGATCTGAGAACACACATTTCCTACATATTAAAATCACTATTCTTGCACAAATATGTAAGTTATCCAAGCAAATCCCTTGACACCAACTACAAGCTTCTGTACAACCTTCTAGTCTTGACAATCTTCCTCAGGGTCAGCAAAATTGTTACTTGTAATGTCATTTTGTTAAAATAAGAAGTATATCAACATTATTTATAGGTGTCTTTAAAATAGTTGTGTTACACATTTAAAAAACCCACTCAACTGCACTTCCTAGGAACACTTTTATAGTTGAATTTATTGTCTCTTGCTTTTAAGTGCACTGAGATGTCAGAGGCAGATTGGCAGTGTCATGTGCTGACATATATTTGATCTCAGAAATGCAAGTATGGTACACCATGCCAGACAAGGGGCCTTCCTCCCCATTCTTTGGAAGGAAAACTGCTGCAAATCAAAAATCAAAAACTGAATTCTAGATTTACATTCACACTCCTGGCTTTTGTAGGAGTGTGAATATAAATCTATAATTTTGTAGGCTTCTTTTAACTTTTCCATGATTAGGCATTAGGAAGTACATAAGCAGCAGACTCTGATGACGGGTATTTTTAAAATTCTAAGAATGTAAGAGGACTTGGAAATAAAAAATATAAGTGCTCAGACAGACTCAGGAAATGTTAGTTAAGCTGGATAGGGGTATCTTTGTCTTTGAGGTAGCAGCAAAGACTCAATTCCACCACTCTCTGCAATTCAAGGCATGTACCTTAAAATACAGTGAGAATAATTATGTTCAAGCTGATATGGGAAATTACCCTCTCATTCTTAGAATCATTCCTCCTCTGAGGAAGTTTGGTGCATGGGAAGTGCTAGTGAAGACAAAGGCAAATCAGTCTCTGTACCTCCTGTAAAATCCTATGGCCACATGATGAGTTTTTCTACAGAAATGACAAAACCTCATTTTTGCCTAATAAAACATTTTCATGGGACTATGCATGCTCAACAGCTAGAAAAGACCCTCAGAGCCTCCCAGTGAGATATATATATATATATAGATATAGATATCTAACATACAAGACTGACATGCAGCTGCCAGTTTAACTTTGAACCCTGATCTGCCCTAGAGAAGGATTTAACACTCTTATACAGAAAGCAGCCCATGTATGTGACTACTTAAAAAAAGAAGCAATCGCTGCAAAAAAAATTCTTTAGAACTTATGGTTCATAACTGAACAGGGAAAAGAAAATTCACCAAGAAATTAAATGAGACAAAAAATTAAATCCTAGGTAATTTCCTAAATAATAATAATAAAAAACCCCATAAATTATCCTAGATCTTTTTCCCGATAGTGAAAAAAAATTTGTTTTGAAAGAGCAAGCACAAATTTTAAGCTAATCTACTTTCTCAAACCATGCACCAAAAATACTGAAGATAATAATTTAGTTATTCCTCTCTGATTTATTCAGATGAGAATAAAACAAGTGATTTCAGCAGGCTCTTTTCTAATTATCCACTATCTCTTGTGAAAGGAGGAGTTGATTTTATTAAAACCAGATGTTTATGCTTCTGCCTTTTCATGATTTTGATTTTCCTTGAAAAGACTTACTGAGTGATTTATTTATACACTTGATAGGTTAAGCAGTTTTTGAATTACATGAAAATTAAGCAAAGTAGATCCTGATGCAGCAACAGAATGAACAAAATGGTGTAGATATAAACTCTTCAGATGCTTTATTGATAAACAAAGCCTGCTATTTAATAAATTTACATTTTACATAGCAAAGTGTCAATATTTTAAGTGTCAAATGAGGTTACTTACCAATAACTGAATTTGGACAATACTATTTGTGTGGATGTAGCATTTACTCCCATCTGTGGGACCACCCTGCAGTGCTTTATCCCTCCCTGGTTGAAGGCTGCAGAGATTCACACAGACATTGCCTCTGCCCTGACAAGGAGAACATCCAAAATCTCATACAGAGCTTTCGTACAAAACAAAGCTCTGAGATGAGCTGCTCAATTGCCCAGATTATTTCTGAAGAAAACCAGGCTTGAAACGATCTTGTCTGGAACAGAGATTGCAGTCAAGGCAAGCGCAAGGGGCAGCGGGGCTGCTGGCAGCCAGGAGCTGACCTCCACCCAAGGAGAGGATCAAACACACATTTCCAGCTCTGGAGGAGGACAAGAGAAGAGCACAGCGTGGGATGGTTCAAGGCCTCACAGCTCAGACATGTCAGAATGTAATTCCCTCCCTGCTTTTACTTTGTTATTGTTGATTCTGTGGGAATAGCAATTTCTAACCCTATGGACTTGCAGCGCCCAAACACATCAGCTGAAGAACAGGTTGAGAGTTCCTACAAAAGAGTAAAAAGCACAGCAGTATTTGCTTTTAGCATCCTTGCCAAGAATGCCAAGGCCTTGTAAAGCAGTTTTCTGCAAAAGCTTTTTGTGTTTTAGCCCTTGATGACAACAGTCCTGCAACTGGGCTCAGGATACAAAGGTATGGTGGTGCTAAAGAAGAAAGCAGACAGATCCTGCTGTAAAAAAATCCAGCAGTGGAAAAAGGAATTATTTTCTAATATGACTGATTAGCATGAGGGTCTCTGTTACAGGCACAGTTCATGAAAAAAAAAAACAAAAACAACCCCCCAAAAAAAAAACCAAAAAAAAACAAAACAAAAAAAACCCCACAAGGATGTTGCTTTTATGTCAAGAAATCAAGTGTATCATAATATATTACTTTATTTTAAGCAGCTATTTAAAAAACAAACAAAAAACCCAAACACAAAACACAAAAAAAGCCAACCAAACACAACCCCTACCCCCCCAAAAAAAATCACTCACAGAAAAATATCCCCAATACCAAAGAAAAGCCTAACCTGAAAACACAAAGGAAAATTTGATTGATTCTTCAGCAAAACTTGTAACAGAGTTTGCTCTCCAACACAGGGCAACAAGCTCAGCCCAGGAGCTCAATAAACCATGAAACCACTGAAATATTTGAAATCATTTTCCAGCATAAAGCTGTTGCCCAGCAATTCTGCACTGGAGATGAACACAGCCCACAAATGCTGCAGAGAGTAAGAAAATCTGCCCACATCCTTGTCCATGGTGAAAAGGATTTTTTAAACTGCTGATACCTCCCCATCTGGGTGATGCAAAGTTGTGTTCTGGTGAAATTTTGCAACTCAGACTGATAAATTTTGACTTCAAATTTTAAGTTATAGAAAGCTCACCAAAAATTAACAGAAAAAAAAAAGTTTAAAAAAAATGTAATCTTAGAAAAAATCTGTATTTTTAAAATCTGTATTATTACAGATAATTTATGTAGTGACACTAGATTATAAAAACATTGTCGAATCTAGATTCAACACTGACAACATGACATCAGGATAAACAGATATGGTAGGCTTGTTAAAACTGCTTAATTTTGAAAGACAAGCAACAGACTGGTAGGAGAAGCTAGCATTTTAAAAAAATATCTATTAACAGCAATGTGATCACTTAGAATTCAAATATTCAAAGCACATACAATTTCAACAGTAGTGTCTTGCAAAATGTCATGTATTGGTGCCACAGCTTCACACTGGAGGTTCATGTCCTGTTCACTACATAAATGGAACACCAGAATCCATCTCCCTTTGGATACTCCCCTATATAAAATGTTATCTAGACACTTAGTACCTATGCCAGCTGCAAAATGAAACACAAAAAATTAGAAAGAATAGTAAGAAAAAATAAAGTTATTACAGAAAACCTACAGAGCAACAACTGGGGCAGATGAATTCACACACATGAAATTAAATCTGCTTTCTCAAGGTTACACTAGTAGAGACCATTTGGTGAATAAAAATATTTTTAAATGTTTCCAGTCACTAAATGTTCTGTTGTATTAATACCCATACATGTCTGGCTCAATGTCCTGTGGGAATCTGTAACTTCCACAGAACGCTGCAGAAAAACACACCCAACACACAGTACACACCAACACTTAACAACCTTCATTTTGCATTGGAATTCTGCTGCAGTTATTTATGCTCTGGCAAGTGAACTCAGTGGCTGACTTGCTGAGTTTTTCCCATACAAATTTCTATGATTAGACCTGTGGTGTAAACATGACACCATCAGAACAAGTCTCATCCTTACCCATGGCTTAGCAATTCCACTGACACATCCATGGGGAAACACAGCAGCACCTCAGCTTTGGGGCACAACAAAAAAACCACCTGGTAATGTTCTGACAGAGCTAAAAAATTACTGTATGTAGAAGATTTAAAGGTTATTTTTTTCCCCTCCCTGGTGAATTTAACCTATGGAGTGCTAATAGGAAAACTACACAAGTCTATTTTGGTAGGCTGGACTGTTCAGCCTTCCAGCCCATTCCATTACACCACAGCCTGCTGAAAGAATTCAGCTGCAATGGTCCCTCCAAATGTTTCACCCCAGCCTTGAACCCTAATAAAACCCTCTTTAATTGTTCTCCTAAATGCTTTTTTTTTCCTATTTTTCCTTCCCTATTATTCCATTTTAGTTTATTTGTCCTTTCCCGTTGTAAGGAGAGCCTGTCTATTCTTAGAAGAGTTTTGGATCCTAAAATAAACTGCTTAACTATGTATCTATTACATTCAGAGTTGATGTCACATCAGACCTGCCAACGTGCTACAACACGAATGTGACCACAGCAAAGAGCCCCAGCATTTCTGCAAGCCCTGCTTTGCAAAGATTTTTGAAATAAATTTATGTTCAAAAATGCATCTACCCAAACATTAACATTTGGTAGGGATTTTTTTTCCATTTCTTCTTCTCACTACATAAATGTGATATTTTTAAAGCAGTTCTTGCCTGATATCTAATATTAAACCCCAGACCCTGTACCACCACACTAGAGGAAGAAATCAGGGTAACCAAATTATACTGAGAATTCTTTTTAATTATGCTGAATGTTAAAATGTTGCTGTGAGCAAATGGAAGTTAAAAACAGGTAGTGCAGTTTAAAGGAAAAAAAAAGATAAAACTGAGATCTAGATAATAAATGGATAATAATGGGTGCCTTTCATCTGAGTGAACCCTTTGAGTCTGGTCCAGGACACTAATAATTACAAGCAGCTCATTAGTTATGGCTAAAAACTTCATTCTGTTCCCAATATAGCCAGACACTCATGTTAGGAAAAGGCACACTTGTTGACAATAATAACAGAAGCAACAAGGATCAAATAGACAAGGAACTTTCCCCTCATTTACAGAAGAGCTACTGCTCAAATTGGGCTGAAGCACAAGGACTGGTCAGTGCCCTGAGCTGGGGCTGAAGAACTTTTGTCTCCAAGAGGAAAATGAAAGGGAAGTTTTCTTCACTGCCTGCTCTTCTCAGAGTGCTGGGAAAGAATTACACAGAATTTCACAAGGCCCCCACAAGGTTCTGCTGGAAAAGCGAGAGGGGCAATAAACATTTCCTGGACTTTAAAAAATAACAGCAGTAGTTATTTCAAGAACACAACTGTCATTTCATTTGAACTGTTAAACATGCATTAATATAATATCAATATGTCAACTATCTCAAATACGTCCTCAACAGAGAATAGAAATATACACTACATAAAGCCCACAATCCATTTAAATCCCATACTAGGCCAGGGAGATATTCTGGGTTCAGCTTTCAAATGACTTGTACCAAAATACAAAACCAAGACAATGCCAACTAAAAATTCATTCAAAGCATCAACAACTAACAAAAACTGCAAAAATAAATAAAGTAATTGTGCAGTTGGATTGTTTAGCATGTGATAGCCAAACCCTGAACGCTGCGCTAAAGGCTATGGGATTATGAGAGTCTGCACAGTGGGAGTATTTACCAGGAACTCCTGCTCCTTGAAAAGGTGAAAACTGAAGTCCAGTTGACAGATCTCTACTAAAAAGGTATCTGTGATTTCCTTGGATATCTGTACAATTCTCCATTGGTTTGTTTCCAGCATATATGAATTTTCCATGGGGGGAAAAACAAATCCTCAAATCAAAGCACTACTTTTTCTTAGTGCCAGGAACTATTTTTAGGTTATGTTGTCACACCACAAATTGATAGGACAAACTTTCAAAGGCCAGCCCTGCGTTATGTCATTGCTTTTTAGTAAAGCTCCTAGCACTGCCCTTACTGTGTCTTTGCTAACAGAGTTAATATTTCCTTTTGAGTCAAGCTCATTTCGTTTTCTGGCACTTTTACATTGTGCTTTTCACTTTTAGGAACAAGCTACAAAAATAAGTGTAACCTGCATACGCTAAAATTGGCAGGGGTGGGGGAAAAAGTCTTATTGAAAGAAAAAACACCTCCCAAAAGCAGCCACCCCCAGCTCCATTTCAGCAATGTCCTACTTTGCTGCCTGCAGTCTGAGCAGTCCCTACACACACACCTTAGTTAGTGGGGGAAATCTTGGTGGTTTTCTTCTAGATTCATCAAGTGCTAGAGCTCTTTTGGGTCCCTGACACTTACCAAGGTTTACAGGTGAAATCAGCAGCTCAGTGGGACTTCTGTGTAACATAATTTTCCCCATAATCAGTTTTCTTGAATGGAAAATGGCAAATTCCTCACAAAATGGCAATTTTAAATTGACATCAGTGAACAGTATTGACTATACGTAAGAATTTCTATTATCCATGAATAGGGTAGTGCAAACAACCAGAAGCAGGCCAATATACTAAATAAATCCTTGGCAGTAATCCCACTGCCAAGACAGGCTTACAAATTTGTTTACAATTACCCAGGAAGAGGTGCTGCCAACCAGCCTTGTCATGGCTCTGTAAACAACATATACATTAATGATGCTGCTGGGAAAGGAGCAGCAAAATGATCCATCATCAGACAATTGCTGAGAAGCTGGAATACTTGAAGCCTTCTACAGAAATAGCCCCTTGAGAATAAATAGCTGGAAACAAGAAGAGTATCACATCTACATCAAAATCAAAATAGAAGAGAATTAGAGCCTGGTAACATAACCTTATGAGGAAGAGTCCATTAGAGCATAATGATAAATGCAGGTATTTTCATTAGTCATTTCAGAACTAAACAAACTCTTTATTCTTATTATTATTTTCTGTCTCTGACACTGGAAATGGCCTTAGGGCAAATCAGCTTATACTATGATTTAAGATTACAGATTTTTACAGACATAAACAGAAATAACCAACCGAGAAAGACATAAAATCCAGCAGACATCCAAAAAAAATATCCCCAAAGATGCATTTTTGAAATAAATTTTCATCTGAAGGTGAAAATCACTGGAGTTTACAAAAAGTATGTCACTGACTTATCAAGCCTTGTAGGGTACTGTAAGTACCTAAAGAGAGAAAGCTGCTTTGGTGAGGTAGCAAGGAAACAGGCCTTGATCTTAGTGACCTCAAACAAGTGTCCCTGGAAATAAAAGGCAAGATGGCCTTGTTACAGAACAGAGACCATTACATTCTGCTGCCTTTTCAGGTCCTCTAAGGATGGCCAATGGAATGTCACAGCATTCACTTTAAGGCTTATTAACTATCATGTGGCAATAAAGTGCATTATGATTACTAAGTGCTTTCCTCAAGGTGGTTACAGCTCCATAGAGTAAGAAGTGATCATTTTTGCAATTTACAACTGTAACTACACAACGTATTTATGGAGCTGCAGCAGTTAAACCTGATGTAAACAGGTCGACTGATTTATAAAGCTATAGGTGTGAAGGTTTCTCAAAGATGCCAGACCTGTTTCTAAATCAATGTTATGACTTTAAACCTGACAAAACCAGACTCAAATGCATATCCCTGATATAATTTTATGTTCATATGAACTGTGGATGACAGGATGCACATGACAGGTTTCCACTCACTAGATTACATCAACTTTCCAACCTCAAAGCAGTGTGGTAAACTACCAGGAACACCAACAAACCAACCTAACAAGCATCATCAGACTTTATCTGCCAAGGTCAGCGGGAGAGGGTGTTCAATTTTCAGTGATTATAGTTTCATCAACAGAAAAAGAAAAAAAAAAACCAAACAAAAAACCAAGCCTACCAAATTGAAGAGGACTACCAAAAAACAGGCTTTGTTCTAGAAAATAAGCACATACCTCACTGTGTTGTGTATTTCTTATGCCCCACTGGTGCCAGTTATACCCACTGAAATGAGAGACAAGTGAAATCATAGTGGTTTTTGTTTCACTGCTCAGCACAGAAAATAAAACTATGTTAAAAATCTACTAATTGAGCGATTAAAGTTCCACCAGGGGTTAACTGCAGGAACTCATCATGCATTTAACCGGCTCTTCTTCCTCCTAGGGGATTTCATCATCCAATCTCCAGAGGGGGAAGAGGATCCAGGGGGATCTCTAGGGTGAAAGCTGACCCCTGGGAACACATCCTAACCAGGTAAAGTAGGCTTCACAAACTCCTTCAAATCATCAGCGTGTCTCAAAGCTATGATTTAGAACTGTTTTATAAACACAAGCTTCATTACAATTGTCATACATTTGGTATTTTCTAAATAGTAAACAGGAACAGGCAAAAACTAGCTGATGAAGTCAGTGCCTACACGTATCAACACAGCTTTAGATAAGAATGCTCTGAAATAAATAGCATCCAAAGCTTCTGCATGTGCCACTGCTTCAATAACAAGTTATTGCTGTGTCATAACTGTGTCAAAAAAAGAAATCATAAAAATATCGAGGCAATGTTTACAAGTTGCATGATTACTTTAAAGGTAATTATTTAGCTAGAACACATGACTCTTATTTCCCTATGAAAGGCTCTCTACTTAACTGGATTAACACACTATTGATAGCTAAATTCCACTGCCAGAGGCTACTGTCAAGTCATCATTTCCAGAACAAACCTATAAGCTATTTTCTTTATCCTGTGTGCAACTATTACACCAAGCTCATCATGAATTTGTTCCCAAAGTGCTCTAAAAAAAACTGCTGCAAAGAACATTCAAGAGATGCATGACACAGGATTACCTGTTCTAATGAAATTAGACCATACATCAGTCACAGGTTGGAAGGCTAAAAATGTTTAGCAGCCAACCAAGAGCCTCACATCTGAATTTTAACACTGGTGATTTTTTTTTTTTTTTTAGTTTAAATATGATTCAATTTTGATGCTGTGAAAATTGACTACTGCCTGGAAATCAACTCTCAGATGTTTTCAAGGGAAAGCAAATCCAGCTCTGCATTCTCAGCCAATACTTCTCATGAAAATGTTTACATTTTTCTTATCAAAAGCAACCCACAGATATGTACACTCACCTTCTCCACCCATTTCTTAGCACACACGATACACAGGTTTTACACAGAGATGTGAGATAGGAAAGAACAGAAATAACCTTCTCCAAGATAACCTTTCCTGCACAAAGTTGCATTCAGGGTAATGCCACTGGCACAGAATGGGGCACATTTTCCATTCACCTCTGCAGAGCCCTCACCCTCACATTGCTGTGGGATGCTAACACAGAGGTAAACAAGGAAAAGGAACTTCTGACCTCTCTGCTTTCATGGAATCATCAAGAACAATGTCAATACAAGCAGAATCCTCATGTTTTCAAATCTCATTTCCATTTGCAGCATCCAACTAAAATCAGAAAGAAACTGAAAGGAAAAAAACCCGCAAGTGGCGCCATCACTTGTTGCTACTGTACTTCACATAAAGTGAATTTATTTTAAAAGTTGTTAGGCTTTGCAACAGGAACAAAAACAATAAAAAAACCTAACTGGTTCCAAACCGGGGAATTTTGAAGTTTAACTTCCTTCCTTCCGCGTCTCCCAACACCACTCTGTGTTTCCTGATGTTGATAATGCCGGGTGGGAGACAGAGCCTTCCTAATGAAGGGCCCCAAACCCGCCCCCCCAGAAGGGCCAAGGGGGAATAAGCAAAAAGGTTAAAGTACACAGGGAACACAACCCAAAGAAAACGTTTGTTACGTGGACAGGCCGATGTGCTGGCCGCACAAAGGACTGGGAAAGCAAGTTACAGTTTCCTCATTCTGCACTGACAAAAATGCTACCCCACTGTACAGCCACAGGGCTGCTTGGAAAATGTCACCCGTCCTTCCTTCCTACACAATTCCCCCTGTTTTCCTGGGCTCTTGTCTGGCTCAGCAACATCAGCAGCCACTGATCACACTTCAAAGCACTGGTCAGTCATGCAATAAAATTGCCTGTTGCACCACACAGCAGCTCCTCATCAGGACCTTTTCGCACAACAAATACAGAACCTATTTCATAAAACAGAACTGGACTGGCCAGAAGTGTAGTATGTCATTAATTAAAAAAAAAATTAAAAAAAAGAAAGAGAAAAGAAGCAGCAAAAACTACCTTTAATGTGCTACAGAGGCTGGACACTGATTGCATCTTTGAGTTTACATTCTTCACTAAGTTATTACAGACAGCCCTCTGCCTCATCCCATCTTTACAGAATGGGTTGTGTTTGATACATGAAAAATAATGAGACTGAGCATAGGAAGATTCCCCCTTTACAGGGGAAATTATATTGTACAGACATCTAGGTCTACTTGAGATACATTTGTTGATCACAGACATGTGTGTCGAGTACTTATTTTTATTATTTTAAAATGTATCAAAAACATCACCCCTAAGCATGCAGTTGTCAATTATGCAAATTATACAAATCAGGTTTCAAAGCACAACAAATTTTTTGCATTTTTCTTAGACAAGCCACACCTGAGTCCAATAAAGCAAAAAAGACCATAGCTAACGAAAAAGAAAAAATAGGAAACTTAGTCTGATTATAAATGGAGAGCACAAAAATTAAAATATTTTCTTTAAAATCCAGTTTAAATGGAAAGCTAAGTTTGACAAAAAATAAAAAAGGCTGTGTTAAACCACATCATAAATTAACACCTAGGGCATTAATCCCTTTCAGCCACCAGTTCTCTAAGTAAAATGTAACAGCTCATACAATGTAAAAAAAAAAATGGAATAACTGTTTACAAGAGATTTTAGAGAAAAAAAAGATATTTTGAGTTGCAAAAGAAAATATTGTTAATTGCACAGTCCCTTTGCAGTGACTCCCAGCCCTGGTGCACACTGAAATTCCAGCCTGGAGCCGCCAGGAGCGTGGGAAGGGTCCCATTGCTCCCATTGCGTAAGATGTTATTAAGGCAGCAAAGCCTGCCTGCTTAACTGCAGATACTTAAATACTCTAAATAATTACACAGATTAGCCAGGCACAGTGCTGCCGACCTGGAGCAGCAGGGAGCTGCTCCTGCACAGCCTCTCCAGGTGCATTCCGTGCCCAGGGACTGAGCTGGGAGATGCTGACCCCTGGGTGTTTAGCAGGAGGCAGAACAGGACTGGCCTCCACTCCACACCATTCCAAGTGATGGAAGAATTCCCCAAGCACAGAACTAATTGTGCTGTATCAACAAGGTCAATGCGACTCCCACTGAAGTTAATTTACAGGCATAAAGTACTCTTCCTTCCTGCTCAAGCTGCTGCAGAGTTACAGGACAGTGCTTAGGAGAAATATGTGAGGAATCCCACGTTACACTATTTCAGATGTCAAGCATCGAAGCGTATTTTAGAACAATCTGGGCTAATTTTAATTTTCCAGCTATTTACTCAGAGGCTCAGACTTACAGAAGTTTGGCACAAGATACTACATACTACTTAAAGCAAGAAAGACATTATAAAGTATCTGTTTCTTCACAGGATGGTTAAAACCCAACCAAAGGACCTAACAGAAGAAAAATTAAATACAGCAGTACACGGCTCTGAGGAGGCAATCCTTGAAGTACAGGTGTGTACAGCTACAGTTATCTCTGAGTATGCACTCCCTTCCCATTCCCCAGTACATTTTTGGGTGAGGATGTCTTTTGCTTTTGGGGGTTTGTGGCTTTTTGTTTGGGTGGTTTGGTTGCTGGGTGGAGGGTTTTTTGTTTGTATGTACGGGGCTATGGCAGCTTTGTCTTGGTTTTTTTTTTTTGTTTTTTAACATAAAGTTCCCTGCTCTATCTGCAGAGTTTTTGTTCCTCTTGCAGTGGCAGTGCCATGAGAAGCAGGAGTTGAGCAATGAGCTGGAGAGAGAACTAAAACACAGGCTCTTAGTCAACATCAGGAAACTATTTCCACTTCAGAAGTCAGGAAGCCTCTGCACTTGCGCCACATTCTGCTGAAGAAGAGAATCTGCTGTCATGCCACACAAATGTAAACAAACCTATCAACAACCACTGGACTTAATGACACTTCTCTGTTGCTGTTTCTTCAAATTTGCACTACTGCTCTCCCCAGACAGCAATGAACAACCCTCAGTCTCTGTTTTGTTTTCTATAGCACACAAAGGCACCACACGTGTTATTGAGTTAGTCCAGAGCTATGCACACAGAGACTTGCCAAATAGCTACTGCAAAACAGCAAGGACAACTACCAACTTCTTCCTTTTCACCCTGCAGCAGTCACTTTGAATCCTCCCTCTACTCTGCAGCTGCTGTTTGTACCTCTGGCACTGGCACCTTGGGGATTTTCACTGCCTGTCACATTTGGGTTGAAGTACTCAAAGGTTCACTGGTACTGGGACAAAGACACACTTTATGCACATTAATCAGACAAAAAAAGCTCAGAGGTCAGCTCTCAAGTTTTTCCAGAAGTCCCTACTAGATTACCCACCCAGAAAACATCAGATTTGTTACTGCAGGAGTTTGTTGCAGTAGGCATTTCAGAAGTGCAAGTGCAGGCCACCAAGTGCCACCTCCAACAAGCTGATCACAGTCTATTTTCAAAAAAGGGGCTCTTGCTTGTCCTCACAGCTCAACCACTAGAAAGTTAAGAGGTGCGACATACACAGAGAAGTTTCAGAAATTTATCTGTAACTATTCTCTCATGAAAAACTCAAAACATTTGAAGAATCTTTAAGAGGAACTAAATGGACGTTGTCTCATGCAGAAGAAAAATTCAGCTATGTCACTGTAACTTAAAAACTGCAGGAATGAATCCACTCCTGATCATCAGGAGTGGATTCATTCCTAAATCACTCATATTTTTTCATCTGCTAAAACACACTCACTTGTGTACAGCCTTTCACCTCAAAGCATGTAAATCACATGCTTGACAAAATGTAAAGTTTGTCTCACAAAGGAAAGAGCTGTCTCTTAAAGCACAGCCACAAGAAAAAACAAGGGAAAAATACTTGAAAATATCTTTCTAACCTTAGAAAGCAAAGCTAAAATCAAAGCACAACAGCACAGAGAAATGAGTCGTTACATCCAATTTCTTACATATTTAAAATACAAAAGCCATGCAACTCATGGCCAAGAAGGACTGAGAGCATGCATGTGTGCAGTACTCAGTGGTGGGATGTACAAATAAACCACCACCATGTAAAGCAGCTTTCTGCCACACTTCAGCAACCACAAAGGAACACACCTGCTTTCCAAGAGGTGCACATTTTGTGACAGTCTCTGGCTCCCCTGAGCACCCTCAGCCTGGCCCCTAACATCGGAAACACATGGAAACCCAAAACAAAGGCTGTGCCAAAACTAGGAAATTGCAGGTCTCCTGTGTCTGGAGAGAGAACAGCACTAATTATTAAGTGATTAACTTCTATTAGACTTTTTGTTGTGTCAGTGAAGGAGAGGGAAGGGCTGAGGTTGCTGTTATGAATTTGGCATTCCACATCCATGTAACACCACCTTCTTTGAAATGGTGACATTGATGCAGATTTTGTATCTTGGGGGAGTGTGACCTATATACATTGGTTAACAAACTGGTAGAAGGGGTATTTCACTGGCATTATTTCATACAGGCCTGCAGGAGAGAGTCAGTGGTCTCACATAAGCTCAGTCCTCTGGATACACCAAGAATGAAAATGCTGAAGTGTTAAAAAATACCTGCAGAGCAGGAAACCACGTATGGGCATGATCTCCACCCAATTTAGCAAATTAAATATTACACTAAGTTTGGGGGTTTTTCTATGGGGATTTTTGAAGGAGTTTTGAATGAGTTAGAAACAGGACTTCTGAGTTTTTAGGTGGTGCAGTTTATTTTCTTATCTTTTGCATAGGCAGGAAGGGTGAGCTCAGCTCACATCTTCACTGCATGGCTCAGAAGGTCACAAGACCCTCAGTTACAAGACATTTTAAGGATTTACTAACCAATAAAACACTGCCAAGAAGAGTATTTATGGTTTTGACCCAATCCTTAAATATTTCATCTTATAGACCCATACTGCAGTGTAAGATTTCTTAGCAATCATGTTATGACACACAAACCTACAGTGCTGCATTCTAAACTCCTTGTTTACCTCTGTAACCACCTCTATTTTAAACTCTAAACTTTCCTCCACTTAATGTATCTCTACTTCAAACTATAAATTCACATTCTCATTCCTAACACCTGAGTTTAGAAGCCTTTTCCAAGGTCTCAAATCAAATCCTGTGTTTAATCCTAAGCTTTGGTGTACAAGCCCAAAGTTCTAAGAATTCCTTGCATTTCAGGTTCCAACACTTCTCTTTAAATTTTGTATCAGATACCTTATGTTAGAACAGAGTCAGTGGGGAGTCATTTGGTGATATTTGTACACAGTCTAAGAATGATTCTAGGGACAGACACATGAAGAAAAGGTGCTTTATATATGTAGATACTTAATAACCATAACCTCAGAAGAAGTGGTTTGTAGAGAGATTAAGTGGAACAAAATTAGTGCTAATTTGTTTTTGGCAATCCTGGAGTTGCTCTTTCAGGAAGGCAACTACATGGCTACAAATCGAATATCCCAAATGACACATGGCACCACTCCACAAGCAACCAGCCCTTTGGGACAGTCATTCTGCAGACAGGGTGGAGTACTGGGGCACTAATGACACACGCTAATTCCTAATTATCCTGCTATGTAATACCCTGCAGGGTTGCAGGGTTTTTCCCTTGTTAAATATCAGTTAGTTTCCTAACCTTTTTTTCGTGTAGGCTTTTAGCAGCTTAACAACTGTGGTCTATATTAAACACTACATCAAATAGGAAAATTATATAAAGCAAGAAAACACAAGGGATGCGAATGGTGTTGGTCAGAAAAAAACAGGTCACACTCAACTCAGTGAGAGAAGATTCCCAGTTCATGGCAGGGCCAAGAGACCAGTTAAAAACCATCAGAAATAAAGCTGAAAATCAGTGAAGCACTCCATATTTTTAGTGTCTCTCAGCATAGTCAGACATCAACTCCAGAGCTGTCCCAGCTCCTCTGTGTGCACAGGAAAGCTTTCCATTTAACAATCCTTTCTTACTGGAAATTGTTGAAATAATTCAAGGCTATATGAAAACCAAAGCAGTCAGCAGCCATACCATATAATTTACAAATCACATCCTCCTGTTCTGCTTTCCAGCTCTTGTTACCAAAAATGCTCCTAGCGACTTTTCCAGGGAGGTGAAGTGTCCAAAATCAGCTGCATCTCCACACAGTGCTGGTCCAGAGAAAACCAACAAAGCTGGTGAAGGACCTGGAACATAAATCCTATGAGGAGCAGCTGAGACATCTGGGGGTGTTTAGCCTGGAGAAGAGGTGCAGGGGAGACATTTTATTCTTTAAGAATGCTTCAAGATATTTCAACAAAATATGCGTAGAAATAAAGCATGATTTATATTTAAAAAAACAACTAGATCTTGGCTGGATGGCAAGCAGCAAAAGAGTGAGGAAATCAGGAGCTCAAAAATTTAAACATTAACCGGGGTTCAAAAAAAAAGGCACAAAGAACAACATCCAAATACTATTAGTGTTAATATGCTGGGTTTTGCCAGCATATCTTTTTGGCAAGGATCAAGTGCCAGTACTGATCTATGACCTACAGCACCCCCTAACAGTTTTTCAGTTGATAAAACAACAGTAATACGCAGTTTAAAAGCTTCATATAGTGTTATATTTATACAAAAGCCTTGTACATAAGGGAGGTGGTGCCTGCAGTTTTTCAAAGAAGCCATGACATGCTCATGTTTGAAAGTTACCAGGGAATTAAGTTTTCTTGAGAGAAAGTAACAAAAATAATGGTAAAATCTGTTTCACTTCAATTCCTAGAATCAATTTGGGGCAATTAAAATACATTTGAAATTCACACTTATTTTTTGAATCTTAAACATTAAAAAAGGTTTTGTGCACTACACTTGAAACAAAGTGTACTCTTGTGAAAGATTTCATTGTGAAGTATTAGGTGGTTTTAACATTTTGAATACCTAAAGATTCACTACAAGGGTAAGACCCTATCATTCCCAAAAACATCCAAGAAGGCACTCAAATACTAATGAAAATTCAACAGTGCAATTCTGAAAAAAGGTAATCACATAAAGAGATGATATTTTGTGAGAGACTGCTGCGCTGTCCTGGGACAACTGAAACATCCTTGGTATTTACAAAGGGGGAAATGTTCTTAAGGTAACATCATAGTCTCAAAATGCAACTGCTTGAAAAATCTTATCTGTGAAATGCTTTTGGCTTGTTTCTCCCAGCCCTCTAATCCCATTTCACTTGTTAGAAGCTGTTTTATTAACAGCCAAAAAAAAAAGAAAAAAAACACTTGAAAACATTAGCTAGCGCTGTAGGAGCAAGGACCTTCAAAAATACAGTATAAAATTTAACAGTCCTGACATTTCAGGCCATTTATATTCATACAAACTTGAATTCTGCTTAATTACATCCCAAACAGTTATTTTTATCCTAGACACCAATACCACTTTCTAATCAGCGCCTGAATTCACAGGAGGTTTCTTCTCTTGTCAGTGTTTTGGTTTTTAAATCCCTGGTATTTTATTGCTGGTTTTGGTCCGATTCCACGTGAGTGTAAAACATGCTCACGCATCCATCTGCACTTGCTCAAGCTGCTTGATTTTCCAGTCAACAGACTTCCAACACATCTGCTCCATCCTCCTCACTCCTGGAGGAAGCCATGGATGCAGAAGGAGCCTCCACCCACAGAACACCTGAAGCCAAGGATGCCAGGTGGAGGAGATGGGCTGGAGCAGAGGCTTGGCTTTCCACCACCTTGATTCACATCTAGAACTACCTGCTCTGACACCAGCAAAGCCACATTCTCACAGAAGCCTCACAGTGGCAGCAATTTGTCACGATATTTACAAATATTAGCATTGACAAATGGTAGCACTGCAGCTACCACTGATATTTTCTGCAAGCGAGATATCTGATATAGCCACGCTCACGTACGAGGAACAGATCTTTGGGACTTAAATATCAGTGCAGTGAAAAATAAAAAGGATCACATTTCAGTAGATCTATTTTCATGTGTGAAAAATAAAAGCCGCTTCCCCAAAACTTTAGCCGTGGCAAACGGTCTATCACTCAAGCTCAGCAAAAATTAAATATAGCAAGAACCAAGAGCTCTTTTGCCTTGAAAATCATGAAAGAATTCTCCTTCTGTTAAACTGAAGCAACCTAAAGACTGAGAGAACCCTCATCTGAACTCTGATTCACACTGCTGCTCCAGCCACCATGATTAACTTGAAATCTGGGCTGACATTACTAGAAACTCGAGCAGGTACATGGTACCTTCAAATGCTCCATGTGTTATCCCAGGTTATGTTACTCAGAAAATCTCAAGCTCAGGAAAAAACCCAACATGAAGGCTGGATGGCATTTCATTCACTCCCACCCTCATGATTCTCCTGTGGATCGTCAGAGAGGATTAAAAAAAAAAAAACTTGCAAAATAACAGTAACCCTGACACTCTTTTCTACAGAATTAAAAAAAAAAAATCCCAAACATGAAACCAAAAAACCACACCATTACCAAAAAATCTACTCTTGTTTTCTGCTTCTATGAACAGGGAATAATAAGGTATTAGAGACCACGTTATGTTGACTAGAAAATAATGAGAGAATTGAAAATACATTTGCTATCAAATAGCTACATAAATATGAAGTTATGATGAGCTAAGATTGCCACCCCTGGATGATACTCGTAATGGCTTTTGTTCGGCCCTATTAATCATGAAGTTTAAAACGGAAATTCAATAAAACAATTAATGAACAGTATGCAAAAAGTACAAACAAAGTCTTGCCAAATCAATAAAACAATTTGTTCACAGACACAAGCCACAAAGGCTTATCTTGACATTAAGTTCCGTTTGCTCCGATAAGGAAATAAACCAGCAGCCGCAGCTCTGCGACTTTAAAGAGGGGGGGAAAATTGTGAAGTGTCCCAATTCACTTGTAACAGCAATTCCTTACATTATCAGGACTCTCTTATATATACCCCTGACAGTAAGCATGCTCACAGCAGAGCAGCTGACTTTGAACAGGCTGACCTTGAGCAAGCTAACGACCTCAGCAGCATGTACTTCTGGCTTATTTCACTGCAGCAGCGAAACAGCCTCACCATCTATAGAAGTCTACCGTTCCTGGCCACCACCCCTGACTATTTTAAGATATCCCAATACACTTCAGTGATGCGCAGTTCAAAGTGATAGAATAACATCTGCTAGCATGTTGAAGTGGAAGTTGTTTACAGAGGCATTTTTAGCTTGTTCTCGCACCGCGCTCCCCAAACCGACAGAAAAATCAACTGATTAACAGAGCTTTGCTTCTCATTTAAACATATCAACCCCAAAATTTAATAAACACTGAGCAAGAATTTCAGGCACTGTGAAAGAAGAAAAAAACCTCAAGACACCCCACTCTCTAGATAAAGCTCATTTAGAAGCTTCAAGTATGAGACAGCAATGGGTGAACTTGAAAAGGCAGCTGCTTCCCCAGATGTCAGTTTTGCACAGCTTCTCCCCTTGCTCACTGCTTTAAAGAAAAGCTGTATTAAGAGGTATGCTTATTTGTATACAGGTTTTTAACTACTACTTGAAACATACAGAGGTTGTATGCTGATCTGACATCAGGGGAAGATAATCATCTATCTGCTGGGATGCAACGGTTGTGTCACTGAGCCACAACAACCCATCCTGCTGACAAGCCCAACCTACAGAGAGAAAACACTCAATTTCCAAATCCCACTCCAGGGAGAGTCACTGTCACTCTGTGTTCTCAGGAGTCCCTGGAGTGACAAGGACCAAGTTACAAAGGCCAGGGAGAAAACAAGCCTCTCTGGGAATTTATGGCCATGAGAATATTTTTTTCTAATTTTGAAGGAATGCATGTAAGAAAGGAGAACAAGAAGTCAAGGATATTACATAAAGCTGAGGGGAGAAAAAACCAGCATAAACTGAGGGTGGTTTATTCTGAAACTTAGCATGAAGCTGTAAAAGTCATAAATAAAAAGCTGTCCTGCTGCAACAGCCTCAGAGCATGCACAGAGCCCTTGCTGAGCCCAGCTCAGGGATAGTAATTAAACCACACAGCTCAACTACTTTATTCTCCTTCCAAAACCCTTTAAAACAGAAAAGCCCATATCAGACCAAATTGCTGTTTAAGCTGCAGCAGAACTGACTGGGCAAGTGAAAACTGTGTCGTGACCACAGAACACAATTATTATCACTTTTCCTCCGTCCTGTCTGATCTTCATGGGCGAGGAGGGTAAGAGAAGGAGAGGGGAGAAGCCTGCTCTCAGCCACCAGGAACACATCCAACAGCAATTTTTCCATCTCTCTGAGCTCCGTTGCAACACTATTGACATTTGGCATTTTGTCTGGAACAAGTCTGTTGATTAGGCACTACCCCTTAGTTGGAAGGCTGGAGGGAGACTATCACTATCCAGCCCTGGAATGGGGTTTCTGCACTGAGTGCATCTACTCACATCACTTGCTTTTCCTTACGAGTGCACTGCTGAACACCCAGGATCGTATTTTACTGCTGTCACCAGCGGAACAGAAAAACATTTCTGAGCTACGAGCATCTCTTACTAACCAGACACCTTCCATTCTGCCACACCACTGCAGCTGCCCAGCAGCCTATGGGGTCCAGCTGGTGCCCAGTTTAATCTGGAGATCATTTATATTGCCTCCCACTCACTTTGTTTTCCCAAGGAATCTGGCTGTGCTAAACAACAGTCTGCCTGCAGATCCCTGGATGCCAAAAGGAACATCCTTTGGATGGGAAACCAAGGGCTTATGATGCCTCAGGTTTTAGCTTTTCTATTTTTCACATTCTGTGCTGCTTTAGTGGGTGGCTCTGGGCTTCATATTCAGGGATGGAGAGCTCTGTGCACAGAGCAGGGAGACAAAACAATTCCTGCTCCAGCTGGGCACCAAGGACAAATGATCCAAATCTCAGCCCCAGAGCACAAACACCGTGGGCTGCAGAGAGAAAAACAAGCAGGGTGGGACTGCAGGGGCTAAAGCTGGAATGGGACAATGAAGTGCAAGATGCAAATGGAGCAGAACTGATCCCAGGGAGAGACCCCGGGAGCGCTCGTGCATTTTGGGGCCATTTTGGTTCCTCTTGGGTGCAGCCCTGGCTGGGCTCTGGTGCTGCCCAAGGTGGATCCATGGAGGAGATGCTTAGAATCAATCCCTGCTTTATTCTTTAGCTCTGCCCAGCCTCTGCTCCAGGGCAGCCTGCACAAGGTATCCTTTATCCTCAAAACACATTTTCAGTCAAGCTTCCAGCTGCACTCTACCAGCAATATAATCTGACACAGCACAAAGGTGATGATGTTTTCCTTGGAGACAGGAGGTGAAAGAACCATGGAGGCAGCCACAGGGGCTGGTGATGAGCCACTGTTGAACTCCTTTTGGGGGCTGTGCTGCAGGATCCTGCAATGAAGTAGCACACTCACTCCTACACCTGTCATGGTTACTGTCAGATCCACGGTGTTACAGGGATTTTATGAATCATGAGTTTGGTAAGGTTTACTGAAGACTCCATTTTAAAATCCCCTTAGGAAGAGAACCCAAATTAAATCAATACGAAGGTGATTCCCCACGGAAAAAAAACTGAGCAGTAATTCCCTGAAGAGTCACCTCTGAGTGCCATACACTGAGAGGGCACTGCTTCCCATGGCAACAGAGAGGAAGGTGACCTGGCTCCCTGAAGCAGATGGGCAGCACCACCTCGACCATTTCACTCCACTCCTCTTGGAGGCTACTGCTAATTGCAGACAGCCATTCTGAAGCCTCTCTTCTCATACCTGCTTTCCCAAATGTATCTCACCTCAGCAGAGAGGCCAAACAAAGGAAAATGACTTCCAGAGAGAAACACCATGCCCTGGGAAAACTTTCTGCCTTGCCAGATGAGTACAAGAGACCAGACTTAGAAACAGAGGCTTTGACTCTCCTCCTCCACAGCCTGCACTGCTTTCCATTTGGGATGGAACACTCCCCTTCTCATGATTTGGGGCACAGTTGACCAAAAGGACAGCAACACGCTCCTCATACCATTTCCATAAATGACAAAAGCTTGATCACCTACGCTGTATGTAAGGGTATTTTCTTTTGAAAATGTACACACTGCTTAGTTATTTACCTCCTTAGATCACTCATAAAAGGTCAGCAGTCTTAATGTGTGAGGCCAGAAGCAGAAAAGGGCTGCAAGTACCAGATCTCTCTAGTCCACAGCTATTAAAATCCAGACCAGCATAAAAAGAGCATGTAAGCACAGACACTGCCTTGCAGGGAAAGAGCATTGAGAATAACATCTGATCTTTAAAACAAATAAAATCATCTCTGACTTCAGACAGTGAATCGTAGCTAGTATTTATTCACACCCATACTCAACAATTTCTAGCAATACAACAAACAGGAGCTTCCAAAAGGTAACAAAATGTCCAAATCTATTTTTCATACTTCTTTTAACCATTTTCTTATTTTCTCTTTGCTTGTCAAAGCTGAAACAGAAACAGGAAAACATCAAGTCATTATCACTCCATACAGTCTGTCTCCATTTTTCTGCTTGCTTATACCCTTTTAAAATTCAGTTAGTCTCACGTGCTTAGGACCTCTCCTCATACAAAAGTACCCTAATATTTCCAGCAGTCATCCTTAGGTCACCTTCCTGCTGCTATAGGCAAGGTAAGTCAGCCCATTATCCATTCACCTGGCTACATAATGTTCCCCTCCTTAAGTCCTAATCCTCTTATTACTCATTTTTCCAACTCATTACTCACTTCCTCTTACAGATGCAAAATAGTGACACTAGAATTCAAAATAAACAGCCTATTTTATTTATATAGGCTGTATATAAATAAAATAGGATTATTTATTTAATCCTGGACATTGGGGCATTCTCCATACTCATGATCATTAGTTCACTCTGGTCCCAGGAACAAAAAAAACCAGAAGCAATGATCAGACCAGGAAAAAAAAAAAAAAAACAAAAACAAAACAAAACCAAAAAGCGCCATCAACAAACAAAACCTTTTCTCTTTATCCAGTTTTGTGAAACTTGTTTTGACATGTCACAGTCAAACGGGTCAAACCTGCACTATCACTCCCAGGCTCTTCTAATACAAAAAGCATTTAAGTACAGTTATATTTTATATATAACTGTACTTATTTGATTGACCAAAAGCACAACCTCTCTTAAAACAAATGCCATCTCAAAACAAGATATCCTCTGAAGGCCTTTCACATTCTTCTGTAAGACTTTTCACTTCAAATTTCCCCAGCATCATCTATTTTAAAAGCTTTTTAATCAAATCCCTATTTTCTGCTATTATTTGCACTAGTCTGGTGCTTCCAATGGAACAAAAAGAAATTTTGAGGAACTGCCAGTCTACACAAAGTTAGTTTGAATCCCACAACTGGTAGAGAGCTACACATCCATGATGAAATCCAGCATGTTGAGAATCTGTTCAGAAGTAAAAACTTCTTTTGAAAGTAATTTTGAAGTATAGATGTTTGGTGGGTTGGTTTTTTTTTTCCAAAATTATCTCAACCAATATTTAGATATTAAAAAAAATTCAAGTAGATGGACCCTAACCATTTTTCTTCTTTTTATTTTCAAACATTTCTGACTTAGATACTACTTTATAGAAGGGTTATAAGACTATACAAAACAAACAAAGAATATGATCTACTGAAACCTGAATATTTACAAAGCACTTAAGCATAACTTAATAGCTAGGAAATTTTAGGTGCACACACCATATGAGCCCATATCATTCAACAGCATTGAGGCAAGACAAGTATATGCACCCAAATCTCATCTTATTCTTGGGGGATGATATATTTGAATTAACACCCACAGGGAACCCCACTAAGTCACATTTGAGTGCAATGCAAGCACCCAAAATGCCAAGGAGCTGCACACTGATCCTGCCAGCAACTGGACCTGTCCAAACCCTTAAGTGTGCCAGAATTCTACTGAGAGCTGCAAAGCAACATCAAGCCAAGTAAAACACAACTACAGCTACTGCATTTTTATGCAGGCAACTAAAAAAGAACAACATCTTGTCTATTGAGCCACCTGAACCAGAAAAAAAAATGCTGAAAGTAGTTAGTGGAGGCTGAAGTACTCCAATAGGACCACCCAGCCTGGCTGTCCACAGTCTCCCCTCTGTTCCTGGGGAGAAAGGAGTGAAAAATGGCAATAGTTCACAATAATCTGTAATTGCTTCAATAAATAAAAAAGCCAAAATAGGTAGGGAAACATTCTCAGACCATGCATCTTGAGTATCTGCTGGATTCTGATTCTGCACAGACCAGCTCAAGGTAAGACCTTTGCAATTGTCCAGAGCCTCTCAGAACTCCTGCCATCTTTGCAAACCTGGCCTGATTTGTCCTGAGAGGCCCAAAACCACAGTATCTTTGGATTTTACACAAAAATTTATCACAGCTTTTACACCAAAATGAACTCCCAAGTTACTTAACTTTTTATTCCCTCTCATCTATATTTTTGTATAATGTGAACATGCATCAATCCATAACATTTCCCAATTTAGTTTTCTGTTGATGAACTCCATGAAGTTTTTTAATCCTCTGCTGCAGTTTGCAATTAAGTAATAGAGAGTGCAGGTGATGAATTAGAATATTTTATGTGAGCACTGTACATGAAGCACTCTTGTTTACAAGCTACAGTCAAAAAATAGATTCCTCTAGCATGAACTCCAAACACTAATTTCATCAAGCCTAGAATTGCAGTGCACAAGTTTTCATTTCCAGCATGAATAGCTGTAAAATATTTAAAATTTTCTTCCAAGTACTCATTGTCCTAGTTTACTAGCTTCTTACTTAATCAGCAGATGGACAATACACAGCACATACTACTGCCAGTGACTGCAGAACTGAAAGATCTTCAATCAAGTTTAGCTCATAAGGAAAACAAAAGGACTAAATATTGATAATTTTTAAATGCCAGGCAGTTTGGGTAAATATTCAAAGAAAGCTTTTAAAAAATAACCGAACAAAACTATAGAAAACATACATCCATTTTCAGGCAAAAGTAGAATGCAACCATATACCAAAATCACTTTGAACACCCTTCTGCTATCACCCTAAACATTTAAGCATCCTATCACTCCCTAACTCCAGAAGTTTACTGAACTCCACAGCTGCTGAAGGCACTCAGACAGCATGGAGTTTCTAAGAACTAGGGAAAATATTTACAAGTGCTGGAGAAAAACAGAGGCATTTACATAATCTTTGGCAACAGGATATAGAAACATGGCACTTCTAGGACACTGTCCAGCTGCTTACAGGAAAAAAAATCCATCATGTTAGGAAGGCTGGAAAGACATCCTAAACAAGCAAGTGAAAGATAATTTTTTTTTTCTTTTCCTTTTGAACAGTCTCAGAGGTCTCAAAATAGCAGCAAGTGATGGCTTCAGAGAACAACACAAAACACTTCCAGGAAAAAGACAAGACTATAAAAACATTCAAAGCAAGTATTCACATTTAAAATGGCAACCAACTACAGAACTCTCACATTCCTAGATGGTTTTATGTTTTCCAAATCATTCTTACTAGGTACCTGGAGGAGCAATTATTTAAGCCATTAACTTTAAGAAATGCTAAAACCTTGTTCCATAACAGGTAAAAAAAACCAAAGTAGAAGACACCTACCTGTAATACCGAGATTGTAAATAAGTTGAACAAATAGTCTTTGATACATGGCTGGCAGATCCAAAGTCTATGACTTTGACCCGGTAAGGCTGCCGAACAGGATCCACCAACATAATGTTCTCTGGTTTGAGGTCAGCATGGATTAAACCCAGACTTTTGAGTTTTTTCAGTGCAGTGGCCACCTGTTGCAGAATAGGCCTTATTACTTTCAGTTGCAGAGGGCTGAATTTGTTTTGTTTCAGGAAGTCGTACAAGTTCTGTTCCAACATCTCAAAAACCAGACAGGTGTGGTTACGATGCTGAAAGCATTCGTAGGCTCTCACAAAGTTAAACTCATCAGCATTTTCAGTGCTCAGCCTCGCCAAGATGCTCACTTCTATCTGCCCTTGGCGCACGTACGAAGGATGATTCTTCAAGATTTTGATTGCCACGATCTCGTTCGTCCCCCTTTTCCAGCACTTGACTACTTGTCCAAAGGTCCCTCGTCCCAGGAAATCGAGAACCTCGTAGGTGTTTTTCACCGAGCACAGCACCTCGTGCTGCACCAGCTGGTAATCCCCGTCGCCGCCGGTGCCGCCCTGCTTGGAGGCGGCCGTGGCCACCACCGTCACCGGGTTGGCCACGCCGCTCTGCAGCATGGCAGGCAGGATGGACAGCTCGTCAACGATCTGCATCGTGCTGCTCTGGTTCTCCAGCTCCTCGCTCTTACGCTTCAATCCACATCGCTGGGCTCCCTCCAGGAGATCCCCGCGGCTTCCCTGCGTCCCGGCCGCCTCCGGCTGAGGTTGCTGCGCCCACGCTGCCAACGCTTTTGTAGCACCTGCAGTATTTTTTAAAGCAACGGCATTTGACTGCAACCAAAAGCTCTGTCCTCGAGGTCTATCAAATGGGTTTTTAGTCTGAAAGAAAGTACTAACCCTGTGGGGAGAAATTCCAAAGTTTTTACCATTCACATAGATTTGCGGGTAGGTTCTTTCGTGGTACACGCAACTGCTTGGTTCTAGTTTGAGTTTCTTCACACTACAAAAGGCACTTGACTGGGTTTGATAAACATATGGTGGATAGACCAAGACTTGTGAGGCCATACCTACAGGGGGAGAGGAAAAGAAAAAAACAAGTGAAAATTGTGCGCATTCCCAAGCTTTCCAGCAGCTGCTACTTCTAAAAGAAAAATCAGGACACAATTATGTTCTCCAAATGAGCTGGTCTAAAGTTGTTTTATATTTAGTTTCTTGTGGCAGAACAAGGCCCTCATGCTTTGCCAGTGCCCACAGGAGGACTTTAGCAGCAGCAGGTTACTGCAGTTAAGTGCTTGAGCTGGTTGCACAGGACTGAGACAGGCTGCAGCACAGCACTACATGGCATTTTTCAAACAGGGGCCCTACCTTTGTGCTATTTAACTCAACTTTCATTTAAAACCTCCCACCATTTCTACACACAAAAGTAGCACAGCGCTCAGTAACACAACTGAAAAACCAATTCAAATGTTTAGAATCGATGACAAAAAATAATTCAGGAGTTGATAATTGTGAGTCAATGCTACCTGTTACACAAGGAATCCAACCTATTCACTGCAAACACCAGCAACCTTCTGAGAACGGACAAATGTCACAATGGCCACAGACCAAAGAATTTCACTGGGATGAAAATGAAAGTGATCAAGCCATGTGATGGGGCCCAAAATAACTCAGGGTGCATGGGTATGTACACATAAACACCTACAAGGTTCCAGTAACTTACATGTACAGTAACCTAATCCATTCACCCAAGGCAGGTGCTTTCCTTGAGCTCTGCTCTACCCTACTGCAGAAATTTGTGCATCAGTGACAGAGTCATGGGGCTAGAGGCAGTGAATTTACCTACCAGGTGTCCTCTATGCACTGACCCAGTGTCCCCTTCCAGACCTGTCAAACACCAGCCTTAAACTGTCATGTAGTTAAGCTAAATACTAAGAAAAAGGCTCTGGATGGACCCCAATGTAACTACAAGGTGTCAGGGAAGTTATGGTTCATGCCAGTCTGATCAGCTCCCAGAGTCAAATTCAATACAATAATACCTTAATTAGATCACTTAATCATACCAAGCACATGAAAATTCTGGTAATAGGTATTTAAATTTCAGATGAGTCACATAAAACTTGAGCTCGACACTGCAGCGACTCTGATCAAATGAAAACTAACCAAAAGCACAGCATAATTATTCTGAAGCTGTGATTTGATTTATGCAAATGAACATTTAGATATCTTAAGAGCAATTAAAATAATCATACCAACACCTCAGTTTAGAATCCTCTAATGGGTTTTGTCCCAGCTGCAGAAGAAAACTTCAAAGCCCTCTCCTTCCCAAAGCTGTTTTCTCAGAGCCAGACGATGTAGAAAGCTGGAGACAGCCAGGAAACAGCTGAGTTCTTCTGCCACCAAACATGATGGGACTGCCACTGGCCTCCTACTCCACACCAAGGATTTAACACTAACTATTAACCTCAAAACACAGGAAAAAATTCCCCTCAAGCCCTTGACTTCTCTCCTAAATAACGTGCCCCATTACAAGGTGCATAAGCATTACTGTTGACTAGGAGATCTTACTGCCTTTTCTATTATAATTATGTTTAAATAAATCATTTACCCTGATCATATTATTTAGATATCCAGAATTCAGGCCTCACTGCCTGCCCCAGAAAACACATCCATCCAAGCCCCTCTGGAGCTTCCAGTGGCACCTGCACAGCTCAGGCCAAGCCAAACCTTCTATCAGCACCTTACTACTCCTCCAGTTCTTGGGTGATTCAAATATCACATCTGCCAAAGACACTAAAATATCAAAATAACCCTTGGGGGTTTTCTCTTAAAACCTTTCAGAGGGTCCCACTACAAAATACTCTGCTTGCTTGCTCATCACAATCCCCTTAGTTTTTGACACACATGTGCTTGAAACAAGTAAGATATTCAAACTCAAAAAAAACATTTACACTTCAAAGCAAAGAAACTTCGCAAGGACACACCAGTGTGTTATCCCATTTTGCTGACAGGGGGGTTCAGATGATGAGAATCACTTTCCTGACTCACAGACAAACCCAAATGCTGGGCAGGCACAGCCACACCACCAAGCCCCTGGGCAGGAACAGGTCCCATGCACCTGCAGGCAGGAGGGACTGAGGACACCTGGCCCACAGGTGACAATCTGGCCAAGCTGCAGCAGCCCCAGCAGGTCAGTCTGCCCTGGATCTACCTAACAGCAAAAATCCTCCTCCACTGAACTTCTGGAGAAGGTATTTTCCTGTGTAAGCATGCCACCAAAGCTGAGGGCACCTGATGATGATGATAAGTACTTTGAAAAAGCTACACTGAAATTAAGGATGGTTTTGGAAGACAGGACAGTCCAGCACGGGGAGAACCAGTGGGACCAGAGGCTCACTCAAATCCTCACCTGAGCACGTGAGGACCAGTGGCATTTAAAAATGTGTAAATTTTCTAGAGCTCATGCTGTTCAACCAGTCCAGAAGGTCTGGAGGAACACAGTCCCAGCTTTCTTTTCAATACTAATTTCAGCTGGATAAGAAAAACTAGACTATCATCTTTTGGGGTTAGTTTGTTTCTTACAGGACTAATTCCATGACCCTGAACTCCAACCACAGTAACAGCTCTGTTCACAGATAAGAAGTGTTTACTGAGTTATTACAAGAACATTTTTAGCAACTCAAAAAAAAAAGAGAACTGACCATTAAATGGAACGGATAACATACCCTGGAACAGCCTTTGATACAATCATTACAGACTAAACTGGAACAGCCTTTGATACAATCATCACAGACTGAACTAATAAAATAAAATTTTACTCCACACAAATAAAAACAGACTTGTACAATCATCTTGTTTCTTACCTTCCCCCTAAACACTTCTTCACAACTCCCATCACTTTGCTTATCTTTTTCTAAACACACACTTCTAGATGCCAATGTCATTTGGAGAAGCTACAGTACCTTCACATAACCAGTGAATCCTGTCAAACAGGCACATAAAACCCTGCAGCATCCTACACCTGAGACTGCTTCAAGACCTCTGCCACACACTCACAGTGTTCAGAAGGCATTTCAGACAGAAGCACACTCTACCCAACCTATATGCAATGAAATCCACCAGAACAGCATGGAGCTATCCAACACAAGCAGCTGTTGGAGGCCTTTGAGAAGCTAAGTTGATAAACAGAACTGATTTGCCCCCACCCAGATGAAAACAAACCCCCACAGACAGCAAAGCTGCACAACGAACCTTGAAGAAAAAGGGAAAATACCACAACATCCTCTACTGTAACAGCACTGCTGCGTTTCAAGGGGTTTTTTGTTGGTTTGGGGTTGTGGATTTTTTGTGGTTGGGGATGGTTTGGTTTTTTGGTCCTGTTTTTCTTACTGAGTTGATTTGTTTGTGGGGTTCGGAAGCTTTTTTTTAAACTACTTTGAGGTATTTGGATTACAATACAATCCCTATGGATAGCCACACCTGAAAGAACAGACTTACTGTGTTGCAGGTTTTTTGTTGCCTTTTTTTTTTTAAACCAGGACTCCCAGCAAAAGAAAAAAATACACAGCACATTTTCACCTAGCAGAGAGCGGATCTTTCTTTTCCCCTGTCACAAACCATTTCGCTGAGTTCATACATCCTTCTGCACACTTGTCAATGAGACTGTTCCTGCTTCCTCATACAAACTGAAGCTGGTCAGACTGCACCTACATTAAGCAGCCCAGCTGCAGAAAAAGAGAGGAATGTGTAGTGCCAAACAACCAGTGCTGAAAGAAAGAAAAAAATCATCTATGCTCATTTCAGTGAGGTTACTTGAGCCTGAGCACACATAAGGAGCTGGTGCACATCTCCCAGTTAAATTTAATTTAAAATAAAAATCAAACTGTACACTACAAGACCCCCCAGGATGCAAACCAAAGCATCAGAAGGTCTGAAAAGCACAATTTCCAGGTGACAGTACCACAGGCAGGCTCCGAGTAACTTCCCACTTGACTTTCAGTTTTAGTCCATTTAATCCATTGCTCCACACATATTTTTAAAGTTCTCTTCTCCTTCATTGAATGCAAAGCAAGTGTAACCACTTCAGCACAGTGCCTGCCCTGGGCAGTGGTACACACAAGCTGAATTTGGCTCTGGAGTTCTGCAGCTTGTACTCTCCAACTGGAGGCTGCTGCATCCCACCTCACTGCTAGGGAATAGTGCAGGGAATGTGCACAAGAAAGGAGTTTTGGCTTCTGTTAGCACCTCTAGAAAGGCTTCCCTTGAAAGGAACCAGTCCTCTTGGTTTGAAGCAGAGAGAACTAGGAAAATTTGGCTTGTTAAACATGAAACTATACAAAACATGTGACTTCTGACCAGAGTTAACAAGATGAATTCTGGGCTTCTGAAAAAAGTATGAACAAAGTAATAAAGCAAACATATTTCAACTAAGTAAATTCATTGTTTATTCCTTTAAATAAATTAATAAGTGTGTTTTCACAAAGTAATGTCAGTGGACAGGAGGCACTTCAGTTTGTCCCCCCAAAACCAAACTCCTCTGCACAGAAACTGAGCAGGGAACCAGGCAGATGCATCTCAGCAAAAGGAGGCACCTCTGGTTAACACCTTGCTAATGCTCACCTCGGTGTAACAATGCTCTCTACTTCTCAAAATTACATCTGCAGCCTTCTGGGGCTAGGCAAACTCAGCAGCACGACCCACTTGGCACACTGTGACAACCTGGAGCAGCACAGGCTGTTCCAGGCCTGAGCACCATCAATAATTAACTGTACAGTGACATTTCCACACGGCTGAGTTGGGGGGGAGTGTGACAAAGTAACTGGTTAATAAGGCCACTGCCAGGGAGCTCAGGAGAAATTGCCACAGCGCTCTCTTAATTTGCCTGTGAAATGCACAGCTCCTTGCCCCAGCACTGCAACCACCCTGCTGCTCCTGGGGTAGTAAATGCCCAGCAGGCAAAGCCCAGCCAGAGGCAGCCACCTAATAACACAGTTAAACTGTAACCCAAGAAAACTTGTTTTCCAACTTCTTTCAGGCCTCCATGGGCAAAAACCAGCTCCAAAACTCTAACATCCTCTTCACAGTGCAGCTGGGCATCGAGGGAGGCTTTCCAAACACTCAGTACCTTCCAGCAAATGCACAATTGGAGCAGTGGCACTTGTGAAATGTTTTGTTTACATCATGCATCACTTTGGAAACACTGTAAGGATACTAACTGTCATTTTTTCCAGGTAAAACAATTGTTCTTTTCATATTAGGTGCCACCCAACTTCAAATTATTCAGCAAGTACAAAGCTGAATTAGTTGCCCTCTCTTTCAGCACAGATGAAAGTTCATTACGAGTAGTAGCAGCACCTCTACGTTATTGTTTATTTTGGATATGTAGCTGAACAAGCTGTACTGATGCAAGTACTTTCATACCCCACGACCTGTTCACCCTGAGGAATTCCCTCACTCCAGCTGGACAATTAATAACAAAGCACTGGCAATTGAGGTTTCATGCAATTTATAAAGGAAAACATATCCACAGAGAGTGCAAAGTGTCCAGAAATACAAGCCCAGGGAGTCCCAACCCTCTGGCCACCTCAAAACCAGCTCTGTGGTCTCACAGAAGGGAGAGAGCAGAGCAAAGGAGAAAGCACTGAGGTGTTCCAGGTAACTTGTGCCCTATAAATGGTTTCCTCAATGACAGAGGAACAAACTGCACGGGCACACACACTGCCCCACAGAGAACCAGGAGATGCAGGAGCAGCTGATGATATCCCACCAAAGAAACCAACACCTAGCTCTGGGGCAGCAACCAGAGATGCAATTTCATGATAAAAGAAATCATTGCAATTCTTGACTAAAACACGTATTCCAGAGCTCAGGGATGTTGGCCCATCACTCACCAGGAGCATTCAGCTGAACCAACACAGCCTTTGCCCCACATGAAACCTCAGTCCTGCACAGGTCCAGGCTGAAAGGCCAAAGGTTGGCTCCAAGTTTTAGTGGGAAGCAAAGGATACAATGATCCAATTCTGGCCTCGTAGAACTTAGTTACTAACCACCCAAAAAAATGTTACAGGGCTGGTCAAGGTCTGTGCAACAGCAGAGATAGTTTTAATCAGACACCACTGATGTTGCACCAATAGCAGAAATTGAAAATCTCAGCTGGTTGAAGTGTGATACAAACCAGTCTCAATTGCAGCATTGTCTCCATCCTTGGAAACAGAACTGACGCCATACACTGAGCACAACCATATTTTACATAAAGTATCAGAGTGAACTGCTGTGACTCAATGCTGCCATAGCACCAGCAGCAGCACTCAAGAACACAATTGCTTTATTCATATTTTCCACCAATATCAAAAGCTAAATCTTGTGATACCAGTATGACTGCAATCATAGCTAAAAAGATAAATGAACCAGTACTGGAAGCAGTTCTTTTTCTCCTGGGCAAGCTGGAAAGCAGGCACAAGCAGTGCAGCCTTGGCCACCAGCCCCAGGGAGAACACGCCCTCCAAATCAGAATGTGCCACCATCAACATAAACAGCACATTTCAACCAGCCAGGGCTTCACCAGCCTAATCTCTTCTTTTAGAAGACTAATTCTTTCTGAACCTGGAAACAGCAGGCACACTCAAATAAAAGTCTCTAACAGTGGGGATTAGGAGAGCCCACACCTTCTGCAGGACAGAAGTGCTGGAGGATCCATGCCAACCACTCCTGTCTGCCATCCTTTGATGCAGCAGGAGGGCCAAGGCAAGCAGAGAGGCAGGGCACTTCTTCCATTGCCCTAAGTATTTCCAAAAGATTTTGCCACCTTCCCTAAAGCAGAAATAAACTTTGATGGAGAGGATTAGCCCAAACTGCATGTTGGCATATCACATGTTCAAATGCCACTGTACTTAAAAAAAAAAAATCCTTCTTAGTCCTTTCTTATTTCCAGTCATTTTATTTTTGTGCAATTGCTCAATTTTGCATTTTTTAGAATGCTGGGTGTTTGTTAGAACTAGAAATGCATCAATCCATTTAAGCAATTTATTTTGAAATTTCATTTTCAAATAGATCTAGACAATACCAAAAGCAGCTCCTGTAAGAATATACATTTAGATGTTTGCTGCCACTTCACAGCACATCTGCATGCACAGGAACTCTACTTACATAGAGTTAGTTCATCAAGTCCTCTCAACTACTCAGTGAGCAGGAAACTCATCCAAAATTACCTTTCTCCCTCTCAGGAAAAAAGATTTTCACCTGGACAAAAACAAACAAGCAACAAAAACCAAAGCAAACAAAAAACCCCAAACAACGACACCCCAAAATTCCTGTTCTCCCCACAGGACCTGCACATTAAGGCACACAAAAAAAAAAAAACTGTTGAGCTCATTGAGTCTGACACGCAATGCAAAAATTTGCAAATCAGGCTGTCCTGTACCAACGGGGTGAATAAAACTTTCCTGCATATTGAGAACCACCTGGTAGTAAGCAGTATTTGAGTTAAAACTTTGCCCAAATACATGGAAAAATCAGTCCCTCATCCAAGGAGACCAACAAGAATGCCATTATCAAGTGGTTACTGAGTTGTGAAGACAACACACCTAGAGCACACTCAACTTCCTCTGCAACAAAAATGTCAGTGTAAATAAGAACGTTAGCCTTTATTTGTTTTAAAACTGCCTTAACTGCAGCAGAAAAAGATCAATCAAGATAAGGGTGTGGGATTAGATGCCTTGATTATTTTTCAGTTTTCAGGTCAGTTGCCCCAGCTACATCTGTAACAACTCTCAAACATATACAGACTGAGGTAAACACATACACACACAATAAGCAGGAAGGTATTTTTACACATACACAAACAAAAAAAAAAAAACCTCTGTGAAGTCCCAGTATTTTTCCCATAATAGAAATTTGTTATTTAAAAGTGGTTTGAATATTCTGTTTTTATATAACAGGTGTTTTTCTTTCCTTGTGAGCAACACCATCATGAAAATAGCACTGGTTGCTTGCAGAGAACAGCTGTATAAATGGGACATGGCATTTACTGTAGAACAGTAAAAAAAATAGAGGGAAAAGGTGTTTACCCCTTCTTCCAGCTTTCTAAGGATGTAGAGAAGCAGTATTTCCTACAGGTAAGTATCAGAGCAGTAGAAATCCATTCTCTCTCACAGAAGGGTGAGCCTTCTGCCTCCTAATGAATCAATAACTGTTATAACCCACACTATAATGCTTCCCAAAGCCACCAGGGCAAGAAATGTCTCCCCCTCCCCTGTGCAAAGAAACTTCCTGATTTAACTACACAGAAAGCATGTGCAAAGAAAGATTATATGCAGCATACAGCCCACTACCTGGGGACCATAATAATACTGCTCAATGTGCATACATTTTTTTCTCTGTTGTATTTCCTTCCATGTTTAATAATCTTTCCACTTGTAGCATAAATAAACCTTTAAGGGCCACTCTTGTTTTAATCTTCAGAAGAATGTTTAGACACCTCTGTGACAGAGTTTTAAAAACACATCTAGTCTCAAGTAGCATTTGTCACAAAGAGCTCCCAGAGCATTTCTTGGGAACACTTCCCACCGTGACCTCTTGGCTGGGCTCAGAGTTGACACAGTGCAAAGGAAAAAGCCAGCCCACAGCATCATTACAAAAGCCAGAGAGAAAAGTTATTAAAATCAGTCTTTATGAAAAGGAATCTCACGAAAGCAATCTGCTCCTATCAGGCTGAATACCAACTAATTCTGCAAATCACAAAATAAAAGGAAAAAAACTCTCGGTCTCCTCTTTCTCCTCTTAGGAACAAATCTGGTTCCTTCTGAAGTGCTTCACAAGATCTCAAACACCAAAACTCCCATACTTAACAGATTGAAATGCTGAAAAATAAAGATTATCTGAGTACCTCTTCTACCCACATACAATCCCTAATAATCTTCAAAGAGAAGCTGTGGAAAGAACTTCTCAACTGGAACACGCAGACTGCAGACAAGCAACCGAGTCCAACAGTTAAAAAGAAAAAAAAAGGGAAGAATTGAAAGGAAAGGGGTAAGAAGTAGCAGATGACCAAAGTTTCTAGGAAAAACTCAAGAAGGAAGATGATGATAAGACAATGATGCACATCAACAGCTTCAGTCAAAAAGGCAGAAAGGCATCTTACAAGAAACAACTACAAATCCTCCTGGAAGTTGTGTAAGTGCCAATTGTGCCAACACAGAAAAAAAACTGCACCATAGGAAAGAGGGGAAAAAATTAATACATCTTACTTAAACTAGTGGAATTCAGTAAAATTTAACACAGCTTTTTTTTTTTTTAATGCTGACAAAAGACCAAAACAAAGCAGTAAACATGTTGAGACTGTGGAAACACAAGAGAAGAAACATTTATTCTATCTACATATCAAAAAGTAAATGACTTTTGCAAAAGTGAATTAATAAAGCTTTAGAAAAAATTGTGAATACAAACACTTTTTATGATGCTAGTGGTTATTCATGTCTTCCAAAGGGAGCTTGGATCACCAGTAAGAAAAACTTCTTTTCCTCCCTTATAAACTTTCTAATGATTATTGGTACTGAGGTCATTTTCTCTCTGCATTTTTGCCTTTATAGGTGAGCTTCCTCATGCAGCCCTTGAGGGGGACAGGCATTAGAGGTCCCATGTGATGGAGGCAGGCATCAGATTGTTTCATCTATTCCAGCAGGAGCAGGGAGAGGTTCAGGTGTCAGCTGACAGCCAGAGAGGCAGGGAGCAGGCCTGCAGGGATCTGGTCACGCTAATAAAAGCAGCAAACATCTCTGCAATGAGGACACTCCAGCCCCACACAAAGCACAGCTGCACCACTTACTGCAGCCCCAGCTGAAGTTGCTCTCCTGGCACTTTCTCCTGCCCAGGGACCAGTTTTGCCATCTCAAGATGAGGTCAGCACAAGGCGAGGAGATCCACTTCCATCTCACAGCTCAGAACCAAGTAAAATTAAAAAAAAAAAAACCCTAAAATAACCCAAAGCAGGTTTTCTCAGGTACTGGTGGCTGCTTGCCCCAAGGCAAGCGAACAGCCAAGCCAAGCTTGGTGATAAAAATCTTGCCTCACCCAGTAATTTAAGTTCCTTGGAGGTTTGGTGTCCTGGTGACACAAAGAGCAGCTGCAGGACAGTGGAGTGTGGTGACCCAGAGCAGCCTCCAGAACACAGGAGAGAACAAGACACACTCAGACCAGTGGAATATGAAATCCAGCAGGCCTGGAGAAGTGGCCATGGGCATCTCCAAAACCTCCTCTTTTCAGGGTGTTTGTGGGACTCAGCACAGGTATCAAGAGCTGAGCTTTCCTGCCCAGAAGTTTTCCAGCACATCCTAAATGGGTGGCTGCTACAGCACCACAGGTATCCAGCAAGTGATCATACAAATAAAAGCTGACTTTTTACATTAAAAACGTTATTGGTACTTCATTTGTAATGTGCTTTAAAAAGCACTGAGAAGTCTTCTAGAGCTGTTACATTATTGCAGAATGGAAAGCACGAGTTTAAGATTACTGATGTTAAAGACAGCTTTTTTGATGGGAGTGCCCCTCCTAACATGCAAAAAGAGTTCTCTGTTTGTAAGAATCCAATTACTTTTCTAATATTGGGAGCTGCTGTAGCTTTGATTATCCTAAAAGATAGGAAAATATTTCTTACATCTATTTTGTCTTCGGATGTTTGACTGCATCTTCTTTTACTGCTCTGTGTTGGAACTTGAACTTAGCATTTTCCTGTTATACCCAAATACAGTAGAGCATAAGAGAGCTGGATAAAAGGGGAAAAAAGGATTCTATTCCTTACTTACAAAAAGGAATAATTTCCTAATCTTTTTCTAAAAACATAACATACTGTACAAAAAGTTTACATAATGCTGGAATTAATAAATATGTACAGTTAATATTCAGAGAGCTATTTTGAAATTACACTGACTCCAAGTCTCAGCATAAGGAAAAAAAAAAGCCAGAATTAAACTACTTGAGTCTACTTGTTTAAAAAACAGTTCAGTTATTTGGCTCTTCTTCCTTTTCCAAGCCCAACTGCTAAACCAGAGATTGTTAGAAAGTTACCCACTATCAAAAATGCAGTATTAAAATGCTATATGGAAAAAAAAAGTGATATACAATGAAAAAAAATACTACAAAGCTTTACAAAGATTATCCCCAAACTGCATCTAAAACCAAGACTCACACCAACTCTTGCCACCTTTTCCAATATTCACTATATTGAAATAAAACAACTGAAGAACTGGGGGGAACCAAGACTCACACCAACTCCTGCCACCTTTTTCAATATTCACTATATTGAAATAAAACAACTGAAGAACTGGGGGGAAGAACCTAGCCTGTAGGAAATACTACATTATCAAATAAAGTCACCAACTAAAATCCATCTTCACAGTGACATGATGTTGTTCCCCTGCTCACCTGTCACTCAAAGCACAGTGAAGAAAAAGCTACAATTTCTCTAAAATTCTGTAAAAGAGGCAGAGGCTCTAAATTAAAACACTCTCTAAGGGGGGGTGGGGGAAGCCAAGACCAGGTAACAGGATTTTCCAGGCTTTATCCTTCATTATAGGTTATTTCAGGTTAAACAGAGGGTGCTCAGTGCCTGCAGAAGTCAGAAAAGGTAACCCATCACTAACCCATATCATGGCATCAGTTATTTTAGGCTGCTTTAAATGGAGTTACATGGTCATTTCAGGTGCACTGCACTCACAGCATGGTCTGGGACATGCCCAGTGCTCATCCTCACTCCTTTCCCCACGCTTGGTGCTGTGCTCAGCCCAGCCATGGTTCTGAAGCAGTTTCAGACACCTGAAGTCCCATCCTATACTCGAGATCTATTAAAAGTAATTCATTGTTTTCTTTCAAGACCTATTAAAATTAATTCATTATTTTCCAAGATCTTGTAAATACCAACTAATTCTGCAAATTCCAAAATAAGTTGGTATTAAAAGGAAAGAGACCTTTTCTTTCAAGATCTATTAAAAGTAATGCATTCCTTTCCACTCCATCCGCCTCCGATTGTCAGTGAAGGGATCTCAAGAAATAGAATCTTTCAGGGACTTGGGAACTTGGAAAACACAAAATGGTACAAACAAGCTTTTCTGAAGTCTGAAAGGTGGATGCTATTTCACAAAATTCAACAGAGGAATGTTGGTAGCACCACCGTGCCACTTCCACATTCCTTCTTCCCTCAGCCAAGGATCACCAGGTGATTATCAGGCCTGCTCTACCCAACTTGTACTTCTTTCAGCCAGAGCAGTTTAATTCAGCTCTAATGCTTCTGCAGATCAGATGAAATCATTTCATATATTCAGAAAAGCCGAGGCTGATCTAATTAAAAAGATGTAGGAAGGCCTCTGTGTCTTCTGCCTTACGCCCCAAAGTTCTGTGCAGAAAGCAGCACAGTAAAAAAAAAACAGAGTAAAAAGGTGTTTACCCCTTCTTTCAGCTTTCTAAGGATGTAGAGAAGCAGTATTTCCTACAGGTAAATATCAGTGCACTAGAAATCCATTCTCTCACAGAAGGATCAGCCTTCTGCCTCCTAACCAACCAGATCAGATGAAATAAGTTCATATATTCAGAAAAGCTGAGGCTGATCTAATAAAAAAATGTAAGAAGGCCTCTCTGTCCTCGGAGAGAGAACTCCCCAAAGTTCTGTGCAGAAAGCAGCACTGTCTGCAGGAACTGTTCTGTAAGGGCACAGCACTCACATGCCATGACACCCCACACTGCAACAGCGAAATTTAGCTCCACTGAAAGCAGTTTCTCCTCCTGTATTTAACATTCCTCCAAAATGCATGTCCAGCCTCAAATGACAGCGCTGTTCCCGTTACCAACGCTGCTTTTCTCCCCCCTCACACACAAGAAAGGCAACCACAAAATTCCCGTTCCAAAAGGCACTGCTTTGTCAAAAGGGCCTTTGTTGCCGTGGTCAGCACACTGGCAAAAGGGAAAATACAAGAAAGAGATCCTATAGAGGTAAAAAGAAAACTAAAAACGGGAAGTGTGCGATCCCTTCAGAGAGGGGTACACACGCCTAAACACGTGAGCTTGGGAAAACACAGCCTGACATTCCTACACCTCTGGATTGGCGTTTCCACAGGAATTTAGTGCAGTTAATTCTGTTCCACCCAGGGGCTGGTGGAGCTAACCAACCCTCTGCCTCTGAAAGTGCTGCTCAGCCTCCCATCCCCTTCCACAGATGCCATCAATCCCACAGATGCTTTTGGAAAAAAAATCACCGATTTGTTTTGAAGCAACCGCTGCAAACTGGAGGACACAAGGAGAGAAGCAGCACACGCAAATAAATTCTAGTGGTTTTTTTATCAGTTAGTTCTGAAAGATGAGTTGCAAGCTCAGCCTCCCTCCCCACACCCTGTCTTTGTCTCTGCTATCTCGTTATGCAGGAGCCTGTCTCATTTCCCTGTTTCCATAGGTAGTTGTTTGAAAGAGACGAGGGAGGAAACACGCAAACACACACAAAAAAAAAAAACCACCCCGAAACAAAGAAAAATCACAAGCGCCGCAGAGACCCCAGGGCAGGGGCAGCTTCCCGAGCAATTTTTCAATGAAACTTTATTCCAGCTCATGGAACCCATCCAATTCCACGCCGCCCCCGAGCCCGGAGAGCCACGCACCACCACCGCAGTCGGAACCGGAACACGCAGCCAAATCTATGTATAAAAAAAATAAATTCATTTACAAGCACGAGCGGCGCCACACCCCGAGCGAGCTCCTAGCAGAGAAGCCCCCAGGAAGAAGCGGAGGGAGTGAAAAGTCCAAGGGCTCCCAGCATGTGCTACCATAAAAGGTCCGCAGATAAAGCCGCCCCACGGCTCCAGCGGGATCAGTTTTCCCCCGGTAAGCCCGCGTTAACACTTTGCTCTATTTATTTGCCATCTCACCATGCCGCTTCGTAATACAGTATTGACCTATTTTCCAGGTGCTTAATTAATCTCTCTGCTGGCTGCCACGCTTGTTAGGCAGCTACTGTGTGTATTTTAAACTCTAGTTTATAGAAAGCTCCAGCAAATTAAGTCTGTTACGGAATTATTATGTCAGTCCTCGCAGTCCATCCCAGCTTTCCTACGTGGTGCGACATCAGTCAGAGCCTAAACTTTTTGCAAACGATGTCATGGGGAGGTAATGCTGGGTAGAAAATGAATAATCACAGAAACATGCATTGTTATCGACAACTACAGCTTCACCGAATGTAATCGTCACTCACAGTAACGTACTTTCCCACAATTTCAAGACACTGAAATAAACAAGGCAATACACAAGTAGGGAAATGCGAACTACACAAGCAGGAAGATGCAAAAACACCACAGCGCCACATAATTTCTGGCAAGTCAAGCCCCGGAGTGCCAAAAACTAAGTTAACAAAGAAACAAACAATCGCAGTTCCCGACATTTTAAGTCAGATGCAACAGTTAGTAACAAAAGTATAGCCTCGAAAGAAAGCTCTTTTTTATATACGTGTAAGCACATAGCATTGACGATCGAGGGCTCGATCTAAATAAAAATAATTTTTACACACTCATCACAATTTCCTACAGCGTTAAACACATGCAAACGCACCTGCCAGCTTTACAATTGATACCACGACGAATCCAGAACAAACCCCGCACAATCCCTGCCGCAACCATTACGGCAAAGCCTCCGGCAAACAAACCCCTTTGCTTTTACACAGCTCGTTCTTGGGAACTGACCAAATTTTAAAGCGTCCGCTTCCTTTCCAGTTGCTGTTAGTGATGCCGGCCCCGGGCACCATTTGCCGCCCCAGCCTCCCCCCAGCGCGGGTCTGTCTCTCCTCGGGGCTCAGGGCCGAGGGTCGCGTCCCGCCGGGACTGCCAGGAGCGGCCGCGCCGGCGGCCGAGCAGCACCCGGAGCGGGAGGAGCCGCGGCCGCGCCCCGGGACCCCCCGCAGCCCGGCCGGCCCCGGCGCTCCATACAAGGCACGGGAGGAGGCGGCGCGCCCGGAGGGCAGCGGGGCAGCGCCGGCAGCGGGCGAGGGGCGGCCACACCTCCCCCGCCGGGCGGCGGCGGCCTCGCCCGGCACCCGGGGCGGCTCGGGGAGAGCGCCGGGCCGCGCCGCGGAACGGGAAACTTCGGGGGACGCGGCGGGGCGGGCGCCGTCGAGGGCAGCGGGAAGGGGAAGCGGCGGTGCCCGCTCGCCGCCGCCGCGCTCGGCCAGGCCGGCGGCGCTGCCCCGGGCAGGGGGTCGGGTGTGCCGCGGAGCCCCCGCGGGCAGGGCGCGATCGCCGCCGGCGGAGGCAGAGGCAGCGCCGCTCTCCGCCCGCGGGGCCGGCCCCGATCGCCGCCGAGCGCTCACCTTCACGGGTCGGGCCGCGCTGGCGTCCGCGCTGGAGCTGCCGCCGCCGCCCTGGGCATGTCCGGGAGCGCTCCGGGAAGCGCCGCTCCGGCCGGGCTCAGCCGCTCAGCCCCGCCGCTGCTGCTGCCGCCGCCGCCTCGGCCGCTGCCATCTTGTCCTGGCGGCTGCGAGGGAAGAGCCCCGGCTCAGCCCGCTCGACAGACCGGGCCTCCGCCTCATCTTCCCGGGGAGGGACCCAACCCGCCCCCGGCCGCCGCCTCCTCCGCCTCCGCCTCCTCCCGCCTCCGCCCTGCCCGCGGCGGCCTGGCGGCGCCCGCCGCCGCCCATCGCCCCGGAGCGGCGGGCCGCGGCCCCGCCGAGCGCTGCGGAGGGGCGCCGGCCGAGCCCCGCTCCGGCGCGCCCCGGCCCCCGCCCAGCCCGCGGGGCGCAGCCTGCGGGGCGCTCCGCCGCCCGCTCCGCTCCGCTCCGCCCGGCCCGGCCCGGCCCGCCGGCAGCGCCCCCGCCCGGCCCCGCCGCGCAACGCAGCCGCCGCCGCCGCCGCCCCGCGCCCGCCCGCGGTGCTCGGAGCGCGATCCCCGCCGGGCCGGCCCCGCTCCTGTCCTGCCCTCCCGCACCGAGCGGCCGAGGCTGCTGTGCGGCCATCACCGCCCATGGCAGCACCTCGGCGGCGGAGCCTCCTCAGCGCCAGCTGACGGTCCCCCTGGGAGGACAACTTGAGTTGCTCGTGCCGCCAACTCCCCCCGGGAAGTCACCCCTGGGAGGACAAGTTGAGATGCTCCTACAGCCAATTCGCCTCTGTGCCCGCCCCGGTCTGTCACGACCTGGAGGAAGGCTACCTGGTGCTTTGTGGGGGCTCTGCCAGGAGCACCTGTAAAACCCCCAATAATCCTCCGGTGCCATCCCAATCACCGCGCCCCGAATCGGTGAGCTCTCCCTCCCAGCTCCCAGTCAGCTGCCAACTCCCATAACACTCACTCACACACACACAACGTGCATAGCGATGAGCAAACTGGTGCCGGGACAAAGGCCTGACTCTCAGGACCTGGAGCTTAGAAGATGGCAAGGTGAGAATGAACATACCAACTCCGAACTCATTTAAATGAGTGCTCTGGCCTCGTTAGACAAAGAGACTTCCCCAGCCAGCCCTGAAAACAACTGTGAAGCACCAACCTTCCAGACCTGGTCTGGCATCCTTCCCTGGCTCGCAGTCCTTGCCACGCTAGCCTGAGCCCATCAGACACACCACCAGCTTTAGAGGGAGCAGGGCAGAGCAAATGTATTGACCAGTCTGCATCCTGCATTACACTTCAGCATTTTGCCTCGCTCAACTTTTCAAAAAAGAACAGGATACACCCCAGTAACCTCCCTAATACTATACATCACTTAAATATTAGTGGTTTGTAGGACTGGTCAGCTTCTGCAAACAGCATTCTTGACCCGAAATAGTGTTCAGCTGATGTGGGGCAAAAAAGGAATTACTGTTTGCCTATAAAGTATTTAGCCCCAAGATAAATCCTTGGCTACAGCTACAACTGGACATCACATGCTTCTCCACCTCTTGCCAAAAATAACAAAGAATTTCTTTATTTACTTGCACAACTACACGTACTCTGCTATTTTTCTCACTACTCGTTCCAGTATTTTCAACACGTGTCTGCTTGATTTTAACCTTTATTTAGGAGCAGTCCTTGTAATAAAGATTGTTAGGATGTGAAGTCAGAATTTGAATTAATTAATTGGAGAAGCCAGACTTATTGTATGGAAGTGCTAAAACCTAACATTGGTTTTACTACCACAACACCACCAATTTTCAGTCTTGTAAGTAATGAGCCATATAATTTAGGGCTGGGTAAGAAATAGGTGGGTGTCAATGGTAGTAAATTATAGCACTCAAGAGCTGCTCATAACATCTATTGCTTACTAATTTTAGAAATATTAATCGAGCTCCGAAAAAATAACATCCTACAGAGTTATTTCTACACGTTTTATTAACATATAAATAGACAGTAAATGTTGATAAACATTCTTGTTGATTACTTAACCGTAAAAACTCTAAAATGGCTGAGCAAGGAAAAAAAAAAGCACATTAAATATATGCTGATTCAATCCATACTTGATCTGCAAACTTAAATTGGTGTATATCACCCCAAATTGTGATCCACTGACAAGTCTCAACAGAATTTTTCCAGCTGTTTTTTGGGATCTATTTCTAGCAAATTTCTCGTGTTTCACCATGCACCTTCTTACAATTTGACAACCAAAACAACCCAATAGAGTTGTAAATTTGAATGTTACCAATCCTCTACTAGCAGGCAAAATGATCTGCACAATTTTACATTTTACAGTTTTACAAGTGGATACATCTGCACAATTTTAACCAACTTTCAGAAACAGATTTGAATTTAGATTTAGAAAAGAAGGGGTGACTTTGGGCTCATTAACCTCTCTTATCATACTGTTCTCTCACTGGAGTTCTGGGTGGGTCATGTTTGCTAAATGACAGCACCTCCTGAAACATCCCGGCGCTGTCAGTTCTCTCCTCATGTTCCAGTTTTTGCTAATTAGATCAAGCTAGACTCCCACTCACCTTGCAACAGGAGTATCACCAGCCTGTAATCAAACTCTCAAATCTCGTTGAAACTCCTTCAGTTGCTTTTGTGGAGCACAGCACCCCTCTGCAGATCCATTGTTTGTCCTTATTTCCTTTCAAGCTCCCTCGAGGAGCTCCCTTCTTTGGCAGCTGTTTCAATTAAAGCTGGCTAGAGCCAGTGTGAGCTGGAGTGATGAACCTCCTCTGTCAGTGACTCCTGGGCATTACTTTGGCCACAAAATAGTTTTGAAGCGCCCACAAAGCACAGTAAAACAACATTAGATGTATCAGCAAGCTTTAAACACTCTGATGACCATTTCCATCAGAGGTTAAATCTGACTGTGACTGTGTCTGAGAAGCCCTCGCATGACTTTTTTTTTTTGTCACCTGGAAAACAGCAAACACTTCTCTGGCCCAGTTTTCTCTTGGCAGGTACATTTGTGCTGGTAGGCAACAGAGGGGTTAATGTGGAAACTCCTGTTACACCTGTAAGAGCTGTGGGCTCCTGATACCTTTTGGAGGGGAGGGTTTTGTTTCAAAGTGCTTAAGTAACTCGGTGGAAGGAGGCTCTGTGTCATTTAGATTCATTTATGAAGTTCAGCCCTGAAACACACACCCCCCTGGGCTCCTGTTGCTCCTTGTCCCCAAGCCTTTGCAGAGGATAAGCACTAGTTAGGTGTGAGTGCTCTGAGTGGAAAATAAGACCCAGAAGTTAGAAGAAGAAGATATTTCCAACAGATGTAATCTATTATGCAGCAAAAAGAAACGATCTGAGGACAAACATAGGCTAGAAGCTTTTGGCAGAACACCTCCCAGTGACACTTTGTGCTATTTTTGATACCAAAATCCCAAGTGTAGATGCAGGCTGAAAAAGCTTTGGCTAGAACAATTTGTTTTACTCCTCAAACTGCTATAAGCTTTATCATCAAAACACTTTTTACAGCCAGGATGAGTTGTTCATATCAGCTTATGGGTCGCTTGTATCAGCTTGACTCTTAATTTTTGAACAAGCTTGGAGTCCTGAATGAGGCTCTGCCATCACAGGAGAAGGCAAGACCACAGGGCTGTAATTCCATCCAGAAGGCTCAGAATGGCACCAAGAACAAAGGTGCAACTGCATGGAGCAGCAAGGCACAGTCCCAGTGCAGAGGGCCAGAATTGGCCTCTCACAATTCTCCTGAGCAGTGAAATTTCCCCAGTGAACCTCCCAATTTCTCCACTGAGCATCCCATTCTGCAGCTTCAGCTCACCCAGCAGAAAAGGCTTTCCTTGGGTCAGGAAAACACTCAGTGACTGTCAGAGCTGACACAAAGGGGAAGGCAAGGTTTTTCCTTGGCACCTGGATGGGAAAGTTGAGTTTCCTGAGCAGAAATTATGAAATCCAAACAACCCAGAAGCTGCTTGGCATTGTGGTGCTGTGACCCCTGCAGGTGTCCAGGCCTTCACAGGTGGAACAAGCAAAGGTCCCACATAAATTTTTCTTTTTTTTAAAACTTGCAGGCCACAGTCTTTAGTCTTTCCCACAGTGTTTAATAATTTGTTAAGCAGAGAATTAATTCCTGGATTCAAATTATAGGATTTGAAATCAGTATTTACTGTGTGGTATTTTGTGTAGTATGTACTATGTGCTAGTATTTCAAACTGGCTGCAATATTTTATGCTTACAGTATTTATCCTTCCCAATCAGACATAAGACTGGGCAAAATTAAGTAATTTTTTTCCCTCACAATTCCTTATCTAAAGCATTTTTTAACTGATTTAAGTATGGCTTGCGTTATGGGAAACAAGCATTCGATATTGTGCATTTGGATCAAAATTTTTCAAGATCCAAATTCCTGTGGAAACATGTAAAGGGGTTAAACTGATAAAGTAACGGAGAGTTAAACTGATAAAAAGTGTTCTTTTAAAATATAAACATTTAAATGTATACTTCCCACTGATTACCATCATATTCAGATAAGCACAGTTCAAAGTTCCCCATCTCCCCTTCCCCATAGATATGTTTGGTAGATATACCCAAAATCCAAACCTTCTGTTGCTGGGTGTAAATGGAAAGCTACTTTCAAATTTAAAGCAAACATACACTTTGGTCCTTTTGCAACAACTGGAAGGTCAGTTGAGAAGCACTGTGTTTCCTCAATTAAAAAATACACAGGTTTCTCTATGCATTTTCCACTGAGACATTTGCAAAAATAAGTACAAATTTCACCTTTTATTTCCACTTTTTTTTTCAGATTTAATGCAGGACTAAAAAAAAAAAAAAAAAAAAAAAACGAGGGTGGAGCATGGAAGTTGGTGAAAGTTTGTTTGTTTATTGTTTGCTGTTTAACTTACAAATTCAACAGCCTGGCTCCTCTGGAAAGATTTAAAAGCTGCTAGGGCCACAAAATGCTTTCCATGGTCTCCTGGTGGTTTCTGGGGCTTTGTGCCTGCTCTTGCCAATGTTCATTTCACAAAGACACCACGGGTCCCTGTGCATCTCCATCCACTGGGGCTCTTCCAAAGGAGAAAATCAGATTAAAGCATTCTTCAGATTGCCTCTCTTTCTACTTGTTCCTTCCTCAGCCTTTAAAGCCCAGCTCCAAGAAAACTCCTGCACCATCCTGACATTGCTATTTCAAATTCTGCCAGGTAATGGTGGAATTTTCTCATAGGAAATAATTTTGTCTGGTATCTAAAGGTAATGATAGGGTGACTAAAATGGTAATTCTTAGAAAATGTGAGAAGGAATCTAAAATCTTTTTGGTTATCATGTGGATAAAAGCTGGCTGACTTGAGATGAAATGCACTCCTCATCCAAGCTAAAACACTAATCCCCCAACTTTTCACACCAGAGAAAGGCAGAATAACTACACTGTAGATTCATTAAGATTGGAAAAGACCTCCAAGATCATTCAACCTTTAATAGAAGAGTGATGTTTATGTACAAGGCAAAGGGAAAAAGACATAAGTATAAAAATATAATTAATTTATCTTGAAATTACATTAATACCTACTAGTTCAATTTAGGTTTTACAGAACTTTTCTCTTTTTTTTTTTTTATTGTTTCTTTTCAACCTTCTTGTCCTTGTCAGTGCCATAGTTGTTGAAACAGCTAACTGGGACAACTACAATTTAAAAATATGGCACCCTGCTAATTGTCACAGATGATTTTGCTCAGGGACACGGTGAGAGATTTATTTCTCCGCTTGTGTTCATATTACATCAATAGGCGAAGATTTGACAGATGCTTCATTGCTGTCTTTTAAACTATGCTAAGATCTTGTTCATATTAACGTATTTCCTTTAACAAAGAGTTAAAGAAATGCAATATTTTTGGGGTGGTTGAAATATCTTTACTGGATCATGTAAATGCTAAGGTATCATGGTATTGTATTTTTTGGGCTGTATTTTCATTTTCAGCATGGTTTTCCACTTTGTTAGAGCCATAGAAATTGATCATTCCTTACTCGAGTACCTTAGGAGATCCACAGGGAAAGGATTTGTCTTCAGGAAGTGCATCAAAATAATGTGCCTTTCTAGTCTGACACTGTAAATTTTCTTGCATTTTCTTTACAATTTTCATAGCCTTTGTGGTGCCTGAGTACCTTTCACAGAAGTGTATTTAATAATTACATTTTAATGCTCACTCTCTCTTAGGAGGTGGAAGTGACTGTTAGGGTTAATGCATTTTACATGTGTACAAAACTAAAGTATGTTTCTATTTTTGAGGTGTTTGGCAAGGACAAATATATTTTACAATATCTGACTATTACAACATAAAATAGAGAGAATCTGATATAAATTGTGAATGATAATATTCAAGGCAATCAACAAAAATTTAGATAATCCAGTCCCAATTTAATGATATCCAAACACTGGAAAAATGTTTACTTTACATAAAAGTCGAAAAAAACTCTGAAAAACTTCTTCTACAGAAGAGAAAAATACCTTTTAAAATAAAAATCATATTTAAAATTAAAATTGCAATGATATTGTGCTAATTTTAAAAAACTTTCGTAGCAAATATTGCCATTTTTCCTGTTGTTTTGAAATAAGCATCATTAAGGACTCTACATTTAAGAATATCCATAGGGTACCACCCACTAATACTACAATAATTTCATTTTTACAGGTGAGTAATGACTTCTGTCTTCAGTGACTGCTACTTTACAAGATCAAGGTGAAGAGCACAACAAATTTTCCAGCTGACCTCACTTTCCAAAACTCATCATTCCTTCAAATAAACATCACTGAACACAGGCAGGCAGTGGAATGACAGAATTCAAACATAATCCTGCATTACTCCTGTGAGTCTGTGCTTATTAGCAGTAATGTCTACTGACTGCAGGGAAAATACTGACAGCACTAAAGGTTTCTGGGGCTGTGCTTTTGCAGCATGTGAAAAATGTGTATTTCATGATTGGCTTTTCGCAAATATTAAAATGAATATTATATGTGTTGTGTTAGAAAGTGATGCTGTATTAATTTTCTTAAGCAGTGTGTTAAATATATTTTTAGGTTATAACATAATGTTAAAATAAAAATTATGCTATGTAAGATATTTTTTTTAAAGAAAGGACTTGCAGTGAGATAGCAGCCACAGGACACCTGAATCTTTCAGAGAAAATGAATTTATTGTTCCCTTATCAGGAGAAACGAACTTCTTCCTGCCTTGCTCAGGCATGAAGATGCCTCAGAATTAAGAGGAAGAAGCTGACACTGCCCAGACAGTGTTTGGATGGAATTTATGCATCATGTATGAGGTGTATGAATATGCAACAGGCTGTTGTGCTGCCCAGAAAGAGGTACCTGGACCTTCTGTAACTCTTTGTTTTTATTGTCTCATATTGTCCTAATCAAAATTGTCCAAATTATTATCTCTCTAATTATCTTCCTATTTTTATAACCATTTTATTACTATTAAACTTTTAAAATTTTAAAAAACAAGTATTTGGCATTTTTCACAGGGCATATTCCAAAGTAAATATTCAGAGTAGCTGGCTGCTGGTCCAGGCTGATGTTTTCCCGTGGCAAAGAGAAGTTTTATCCTCATGCAGGATTTGTCAGCCTCCCCCACCAGCCCCACAGGAGTGGAGCCTGCCTTAACTCTGGCGCTGAATCACAGCCAAGCCTATTTTAGAATTAAATGGAAGATGACCTCTTTACCTGCCTCTCTCCAACCTCACTGTGAAAGCACTTGAGGACTGAGCCAGGGCTTTGCTATCAGCAGCTAAAAACAAACCCAGAGTGCACAAAAAGCCCCTTTTGTGGCACTGGGGTAAGGCCCTGTCACTAATCTGTCTGTGGCACAAATCCCTCCTGAGAAGCAGTTTTACCCCAGCCCATGTCCAGCTGCACCCTCCCTTAACAGTTTAATACATCAGCAACTTCTCCATGGGTTTTCCTACCTTTTAAAAGAGATAGCCTTATTTCTCCCCATCCCCCATGAAACATCCTTAATGGAAAACCAGTTAAAAATATCTTCTAAAGGTGCAAATTACCACATTAGGGACTCTCCTCCTAGGATGAAAAGGCACATTAATTACATGAGTTATGAAAACAGATCAAACCATTATAAAGAAAAAAAACCAAAACATTTCCTTTTTAGTAAAGAACATATTTCCCTATAAATGTGTTTACGTGTTCTGAGAGGATTCTTACAAAAGTTACAAAACTTGTGCTTATTTTGTATTTTCCTGTTCCAAACCAGTAACAGCCCAAATCCTTTCCAAAGGAAAAGGTGGTGCTCGAGAGCAGTTTAATGAATTGTTTTGACCCAGTGAAACACACCGTGTCCCCTCCTGGTAATGAGACACTCGGCAGAAAGTGTCACATGGCAGGAACAATGGCAGCAGGCTGTCACTAGGGCCACAAAGCCCCTTCACCTCGGAGCAATCTCTCCCCAGACAATGCAGGGGAAGATCAGGTAACACTTCTGAGCTAACTGCAAGTGCACTTGGGGCTGGTGGTGGTGCTTTGACCTGTAGCATTTTCAGTTAATGAGAATTTTGATAGTATATTATTAATATTAACAATAATAATAATAATAATAATAATAATAATATTGTTATTGTTATTGTTATTATAGTTATTATTATTATAATTATTATTAATTTTATAAATATTTTATATTTATAATTTATATACAAATATATTGTATAATATATAAACATGATTATAAATTATAAATATTTTATATATTTATATACTTATATACGTATATATTTATATATAAATATATTTTACATAAATATGTATATAATATATCTAAATATATATTTATATATTTATATATTTATATATTATATATTTATATGTTTATATATTTATATATTTTATATATTTTATATATTTATATTTGGGTTCTATTTAATTTTTATACTTATAAATATTTTTATTTCCTTTTTTAAACACCTCTTTGCCAGTTCAACGTAAAGTTCATGTTGTTTTCTGGCTCATAGGCACTTCCGATGAAACAAATTTAATTTTAAAATGTTTTAGCGTTAAATATACAAAAATATCATGTGTAACCACGTGAAAATCTAATTTTAATTAGATTTTCTGCAAAGGTAGACATGAAATCAGTGAGGTTTTATGGCTTTCTCATGTTTTGATATAATTACCATTCCCTGCTACTGAAACAGGGAGTGCAGCCTTACACATTTATGGTCTGGTGTTGAAAAGAATGGGAGAAATACTAAAATAAATAATATTTATTATAAATATATATAATAAAGATACATTTTATATAAAATAATAAAATAAAATGCATGGTCATAAATAAAAACATGATCATAAACAAAAACATGGTCATGAGCATCACATCATGCTCAACACCCAAATGAGGAGCAATACAACAGGTGAGAAAATGAAAGGACAGAAACTGCAGAGCACAAGACATTGCCAGTGCCCCAGGAGGACTGAGCCTGGGGAGATCATGGTGAGGTTTGACTCAAAATCATGTACATGCAAAGGTTCTCGTAGCACCCTCAGAGTCTGGCAGCAGCACCCTTGATTTTGCTGGAATTCGCTGCATTTTCCCATGGAGGGGTGTCACTGTCATATTTTCTGGAAAATCCCTTCACCAGGATTTCTTCTCCTGGGAAGCTGAGCAGCCTCAGAGAAAAATGAAAACAATAATTATCTGATCTGCTTCTCCTGTATTTTGCTGCTTTGGAATGTGGCTGGAGATGGTTTACCCAGCGCATGAATTGTTTTTTACTTAATGACCAATCATGGTCAGGCTCTGTCGGACTCTGGAGAGGGTCACGAGTTTTTCATTAGTATCTTGTTAAGCCTTCTGTAAGTATCCTTTCTCTATTCTTTAGTATAGTTTTAGTATAGCATTCTTTAATATAATATCATATCATAAAATAATAAATCATCCTTCTAACAACATGGAGTCAGATTCAACGATGGGGACCCCAGAGAATAGCACAGAGGGGAGCACAAGGAAGGGATGAAGTGCCATCAGGACCCAGAGGCACAGGGAAAGGCCCACAGCTCCAGGCTCAGATGCGGCTTCAATGGAGGTCTCAAGAAAACTGGAGATCCTTCTATAACTAAGTTATTTGTATCTATATATACTTGTGACTTAAAAAGCACAGTTTCCACAGTTCTAATGTATGCACTGAACCTCCAGGTAATTTTCAGTTTTATTTTTCTTTTTTAAATACGAACTGCATATCTCAGAATAAGATAATGAAGTGGTACATGTTACATAAATAGTACATGTGTCAGGGATTGGAGTGCTTCCATTCATACCTCTTGTGCCATATCTTACAAAGGAAATTTGTACAGCTATTCCTGACAAAAACAATTTAATATATCCAAATTACATCATCCTTTTTCTACCTCAATGACAAAATGCATCTGTATAGACTTCATTATTTTTCTATAGGCACGTAATAAAATAATTTAGAAATAAAAAAATACAAATCTGAGAGTAAAGATATTTTCATTTAAAATATGCTTTATTAATCAATTTAATTTATTATTTAATTACATAAATGTGGGAGACTGTCATTGATAGTCCTTACTCTGGATAATCCTCAAAATGTGATAAAAGTGCATCCTGTGAGGAAATGTATCACCCGTCACTCAAAAATAGTTCACAAAAATATTCCACAAAAATACCAACAAGCAGCTGAAGGCAATGGCTAAAAGGGCAAGTGTTAGGGCACAGACTGAAACACCTCAAAATTAAGGCATGAAAGAGAACAGGAAAAAGCATTACTTAATCCACAGGGATGGGCTGTTCAAGCAACCAGTGTACAGAGGAGAAGCCACATCATTCATTTTAAAACACTGATTGTGTTTTAAGGTGTTTGTTTTTGAGCACTGCTTTGTGTACACACGTGCAGCCAGCTTCATATCTCTTTTTATTCACTTGTTTATGACTTCTGCTTAAGCAGAGATTACAGAACAGGGAAAGGATGTGCTCAGGTCTTGGGAAGCAGCATCGCAGAATGTGGAAGTGGTGTCATTACTTGGAGAAACCCACGAGGAAATTACTGAACACTCAAAAAGAAAATTTGCACACCGAGTATTTTATTTATTTTCTTATGCTGGAATAATGGCAGAAGTTCCACTTTTATTGAAATATCTCCTGGTGCTTCATGTGTTGTAACTACTCCATCAAAATCAATCAAAATCTCACAATGCTTATATTAAAGTACTAATGAACATTTAGGGGAAATACCCAGAATATCAATATTAATTTTAATAGATATACAAACAGCATTATTAACAAAGTAGCCTCAATTATGGACCAGAATTTTCTGGTCAGGAGTCAAAAATATAAAAAATATAAAATATATTTAAATAAATATAAATAAAGATGACTTCCAAATGAAATCTTCCAGAGCTTGCCATCCAAGTATCAGACAAGAGATGACAGATGGATTCAGAGAGAAAAAGAGGAGTGTACAAGGAATGAGGAGACAACCTTGGCCAGCACTGTGAGGAGCATCATATCAGTGCACCAGCTGCCCACCTGCCTCAGGAGTCCTTATTTCCTGAAGGAAGAAATTCTGCCAGTGCCAGTTTTTATTCATTATTGTAGGACTGCCAACTCTTTTTATCTCCTGAAAGACAAAACCGTGTGTGTCGTGTAAAGCCCAATAAATATAATGCAAGTCCCGCTGAAATCTTCAAAAAGTACATCAGTAGCATGGGTGGGATCAAGATTTTACTCAGATATTTTCAATTTCTTCAAGCACTGTTTAGACATGTATTCATCCCCCCTCAAAAGCGAGCCCTTGGAGATGGCAATTGAATGAGAAAAGTATTAAAAACCCCCCAAACAAACCTGGATTGTTAGTGTGGTTCCACTAATCATTGCATTCCATCGTAAAGACATGGAAATCAGCTTTTTATAGCCTGCCATGATGACAGCTATTTGACTCCTGAACTTAAAAGCAATATAAATATTTTTGCTTTAACACATGAAATGTAACAATCAGACATCAACTGTTCTTCGCCATTTAAATGCATTTCTTCAGGAGAAGCAAATCCATGTATTACAGCAGAAACTAATAACTATTTCACAGCAGGGTATGAGTAGCTTCTCATTCATTTTTTATTAAATAGTTGTATCTGTTACATGTGTGAAAGATTACTTTAGCTGCTTATATGAGGCTTTTAAGGCAGAATATAATTCCATTCAGCAGACAATACTGAAAAGCTCCAGTTTAATTCAATCATTAACTTCCTTGTGTTTCCTTTCCAAGCACAAAATATTACCTTTAATTAAAAACACAATAGGAAATTGCCTAGTTATCTAGTTCTTTAACAATGTACTTCTTAGTGGAAGGCACTTAAAACTAATTTAATCACTGTCTGTAGCTTTTGCACTAAGTCATACTTAAAAATGAGCTGGTTAACTCATGTCCCTTAAGTTAAGTTTATACCTAAGCAAAAAGTGCATCTCCTGGCTTTATTTCTGATCAGTGGTGGAGTATCTTGATGGCAACAACCTGGGCATTTTTCCTTTGCCCCTTTCATTTCAGGGAGTGTATCTCACATTTTCCACAGCAGCCTCCAAAATGCTTCTGCTCCAGCAGACTCAATTCTGTCATTTCTAATATCATTTGCATTTATGCTATTTACAACTTTATATTGCCTTTTGTACCTTATTACACTAAGTGACTGTGGAATCAAACTTCCCCATTGAAACATCTTTGGCAAAGCTCCTTTCTGAATCATAATTTTCATTTAGTTTCTATTCAGAGTATAATTTTTAAAGCTTGATGTTTATTAGACAAACAATAATGGAGTTATGGGGCCTCCAAAGTGATTTATTTTTGAGACCTCTTTCTAACCTTTTAATTTAAATCTCAATTTGGAATTAGTTTAACATGAAAAAGTGAGATCTATTTTTCACTCTAATCCTAAATCAATATTAGCTCAGAAAATTATTCTGTCTGAGCCAGAGAGCATACATTACACCATTAAAAGGAACCTTTTGCAGGGAATATCACTAATGCTGCTTAAAAATAATTCATTTCCACAAATCAGAATGAGAAATCCATGGGGTTTTTTTGCCCAGACACCTTAAAATAATTCTGCCTCTCTATAATCCTTCTCTGTATACTATTCTTGCTTAATTGCTGCTAATGAGTATGTAAAATAAGAGATAACACATCCCCTAAAATGTTTGCCTTGACAAATGTAGAAAGGTTCTTTTACCTCAGACACACCAAGGCAGCCCACAGAAGGAATTGAGCTGAAGTACATTGGAAGAAAATCATTATTTAAATTCAACAGTTTGATTACATTGCAACATGTTGACATTATTTACTGCAGATATCTAAAAAATCATCACAATTCCATGAATTCTTCTAACTGAGTCAAATCAGTCTTTCTTAGTAGAGATCCAGGTTTAATCAGTATTTCCCAGAAAAGAATGGTTAACACTGCAACATTGCTGAACTTAATCTAGATATTACTTCAAATGAAACTCATTGAATATTTTTTTTAAGAAAACCTTACAAATACAACCCCATCCTGGCACTGGGAATACGCAAGTATTGCAAATTGTGTGGTTTGGTTTAGAAAAAATAAAAATATGTTTTTTAAAAGTTGCTAAGCTGTTTCCTTTTCCACTGATCATCAGTCCCTTATTTTTAAAGCCCTTGAGATGAGTTTGTCTCCTGAGACCTCTGGGACTCCCTGCAGAATTTCCTCTTCCTGATGCAGAGCTAAACCACCCACGGACGTGTCCACAGCAGCTGTGGTGTCACCCCATGCCCCTGATGGTCCCAGGGACACGGGGCAGGGCTGAAAACCAGCCAAAGAATCAAAGGGAAACAGTGCTAAAAAAATCAGATTATTTTTCTTGCCGTCACAAAGCTTTCCAGGAAATTCACTTTCCAGCTGAGGGAAATGGTAGTGCTCTGTAGTGCTCTGTGAGGAAGTACAAAATCAGGTGCAATATCAACAAGGTTTTCATTTTCTTCAAATGAGATGGTATTAAATGTTATAAACATGATATAAATTGAATATTATTAAATTCCACCACATTCAGGAATTTTTTACCCTGTATTAAGATCATGCTTCTCCTGGGCTGTATGACTATTTTCCCACTTCCAGAGCCCTCTCTCCCACACACACACAGAGGCTCAGACCCTTCCCTTTCTCCCGCTGTGTCGTAAATCCGGCTGGCTCTGGGACAGAGTTCTGTGCCTGTGCCACCAGGCCTGTGCCAGGGCACACACTGCATTCCATCCCCTGCTGGAGTGGCCTTGGGGAGCTTGTCAGACAGGAGCAAACTGGACCAGTTCTCATCTTTCACAGACTAAAACCCAAAGGTATCACTCAGTCGTGTGCATTCCCCACTTTTCTCTTCCAGCCAGCCTTCTGGTTTGTCTTTTCCTGGTTTGTCCTTTTTCCTTTACAAGCAGCTGTGATATTCAATTGCTTTTCTATTAAAGGCTATTGTATTCTCACAGTTAAATTTCTAGTGTAATTCAGATTTATTTTGGTTTGGTCTGGGACCATGACAGAGGTTAACCCAATTCACAGATCATGTCAGATGAATCACACATGAGAAGTTTCCCAGGTCATTCAAGGTGGAACAGAATTTCAGATGCAATACCCTCTTACAGAAAAAAGACCCCAATATTCAGGTGACTGCTGAACAAAGACTTGCAATAAAATTCTGCCTAACAAGGAGAGCTGGAAACAGTGTTCTCCCACATTCTGTGCTCCCTGCACACAGCAGCCACGAGCCCTGACACGTACAAAGCATTGTCTAACAAAATGAAATCCCAGTGCTGATGAAACTCCGATTACCACCCACTGAAATGCCCAATTCTCCCCGTGCCTTTTTGCACATTTCCCCCCCACCCAGCTGGTTGAGCCGTCCTGCTGCAGTCCTGAGGTGTCTGCTTGTTAGTCTCTGCCTCTCAGGCAGGGGGTTAAGACTTTTTATGTCCAGTAAGGATTTTTATTTCGCCTCTGTTTTTTCTTTTCTTATTTCTGAAAAACGGCACACAGTTTAAAAAATAAAAAAAGGTCGAGACAGAGTGTGAACACTAATTAGTAAAATGACTTCAATGTATGTACTTTATATTTTTCAAGTATATTCTACACATTATCAGGAAAAAAAACCCAACCTAGTGGAGCTCAAGCAGTGAAGTTAATCTGTACTGATGGTACTAGGAAAACCTCTTTTACAGAAATAAAATTATGGTTTTGCAATGTCATAAAGAAGAAAAAAAATTAAAGGTTGCCCAGAAATATCAAAAACATATGCTTTTTATGAAGAGCATACTGCAGAAACCATCTCATCTCCATGAATTAGCATTTGCTCATCCTCATTAACAGACTCATACGCCTGCTTGTCCTGTAACTTAACATTGAAGGCCAAATCTAAAAGATGTCATACGCCAGTTGCTGAACAGAAATTATCCATATAAAGAGTTCTTGATTTAAAAGACTCTTAAGAGCATGCCAGCATTGATTTGAATTGACTCCAGGCATTTCTCTGCTTATTATTCGGAAGGTTGTAAGTTGCACTTACAAGGTTGGAAGTGGCATTTCCCTTCGACACAAAAAGGTATGATGCAAAACTGAAATCAGAGCAATAAACTCTGACAGAAAGAAGACATTAATAGGAGCAACCAATGACAAAATAAACTGTAGATCTAAGCAATGGCTTATCAAACCTAAGAGGATTTGCCTAATTAATCCTGTGTTGCACAGCTATCCAAATGGCTTTTCTGTCCAATCCATATTGTTGCTATTCATTACTTACTCTTGGCTTTCTAGAAACAAGAGACATATCACATAACAAGCTAAACAGTATCACCTCTTTTTGAACTGCTTTACTGTACTATCCTGTAAGCAGTTAACCATTGCACTGCACAAAATAGTTCCAGAGCTCCAAACTGTTTGTTTCTTTTTTAAATGACAACCCAAAAGACAACAGCAAGCATTAGTTGTTTGGAGAGCAGCATTTGCCTTTAGAAGGGAACATATTTTTTTAGAATAAATTGTGGAAAAAGGACTTTGTGTCTGCATACTTCACGTTTGGGTTTGAGTTCACCAAAGAAAATGTGCAGGCTAACAAGAAGAGTATTGTCAGTGAAACCCACATGGCCACAGTTTCAAGGCTGCTCTAATTGATAAATGTAAAACGTCTGACAAAGACTCTTCAGAGTGTGGCAGGTGTGTGTCATGTATAGTTTTACTGTCTAAGTAAAGCAAACATATGAAGAGATTAAAAAAATAGATTAAGTGTTTTATAAGCTACTGCTAGCCTACACTAGCCAGCTGAAGGCTTTAAATAATTTAATCCCTTCAGCAACTGCCAGTCCCAACTGCAATACTGAAACAAGGTCTGAATTCAGTTTGAAACCCAACAGGTGCAGTCTAATACTGCTTCCTTAATTCAGCTACTGATCTATGTTTATGCTTGTAGAGAACAGCATATTCCTAAATCCACCATGGCATTAATTAAATTAGTCTAAGTGCCTCTTGTTTCATCCCATCTTCTACTATCAAATTTACCTCAGACAGTTCTCTGTTTCTTTCCCCTCCCCTCCACAAATGCTCTTCATGCCAGATGGAAGACAAAGACTTCTCAAAATCTTTTAAAATAGATTTTTCTTTATATATAACTTGCAGAAAAACACAAAATGAACCAGGGCAACAAAACAAAAGGAAATACTTAATACTGGTTTTCTGAGCCTGAGTTTTAATATCTGAAAGTGGAAGGAGATACTTAAAGTTATCAGCAAGCCAAGTCTCTGATGCCATATCACCACTTGTACTCACTCCTTTCTTTGGATAATCCAGGCAATTTAAGTTGTACCTGATGTGCATAAGCTATTTATCATTCTTACATGTGCTAAATATTTTTACCAATATTTGCTAGTAGCATGAAATAATGCATATTGTCCAAAGCAATAATGTCCCCACCAGCTTCCTTCTGTTTCCAATCATGGACTCCTTAACAAACCACAGGGAAATGCTGCTTAGTACCCTACCTAAAGGTAATTTAGGAAAATAACCTTTTTAGGTTAAATTTTAGGTTAAATTTCCTTTAAAGGAAATTTAAAGATTAATCTGCATTTTTCTCCAATCGCAGGACAAGAGAAGAGGGAAATTCCCACCGCCTTCCTGCTCTCACTTGGCCAGGGGAGCTGGAAGATGGGACAATCCAAGGCACAACTTCCTTTCCCTTCCTTGCCCTCGCTCTTGGGATGCACACAGAGAGTTTTCTCTCCCGAGTAATTAAGCAGCATCTTTGCACATGCAAATGAGAGCAGAGCATTACCTTTTAATGCAATCTTCACTCCAAATTTCTGCATGCTTAAGCGAGGAGCCATTGGAACAGGAAGGCCAGCTCAGACGGCAGATGACAATTCAATGTCACTCAATCAATCAAGACTATAATAAGCCATGCAAGGGACAAGCAGCCTTCTGAAAATGAGAACAGATTCAATGTACATTAAACAAAATGTTTTCTTAAGTCCCAAGCTGCTCAAAACAGTAATACCTAGCTAAAAAAAAAAGCAAAGGTTGTCATCCATAACAAATGTCTTGTGATTACAACAAAAAGTGAACTCTGGTACGCCAGCAGAGATTTGAATTCCCAAAAATTCTGCCAGCACATGGACAAACAGTACCCCTCAGTATATTAAAAGCATCTTGGAAATCTTTGACATTTCCATTGTTTTGCATATATGGAATGGAAATTTTAATTACTAATCAACAACTATTCTTTTGATTATGTGAAGTAATACAGGCACCATCCCTCCTCTGTTTCAAAACTGGATGGATAATGTTGAGGTCTCTCAATTTTATTAACATTGACAATGTATTCTCTGATCCCAGTTGTACTTCAAAGCACCAAATGAATCAAAATTTGGAGCACAGAACACCCCAAAATGAATTCAAAGCTTCTGAAATGGCTCTACCACTTACTTTATACAAGCCTGAAATTTAAAATTCAGTTTCTAAACCATCTATTCCAGGATTTTGGCTTTTGAAAGAAGCAAAAGACAGGAGGGTGGAAATTTACCAAAGACATTGTAGGAAGGCTCAGCAGTGATTACACCTGTATTCCATCAACAAAGCCCAGTTTTCATTCAGAACTCCCTCTGTGTCAAATAACTTACAATATCTAGGCTATATGATTTTATTCCTGTAAAAATGTTTTTACATGAACAACTTTGAGTTATGTGAATAATCACTGCTTAGTAATTCCCCACATAATCTTCTGGGAACAAGTTTGCAGTATCAGACCTTTCTTAAGTATTTAATGAATATTATACTCAGGAAGATGCCAACCCCCTTGGCATTGCAGTGGTAAAATGCTAGAGTACCCAAGGAGTTTTGGGGCAAAAGTTGTGCTTCTACAAAGACCTGCACTCCCAGAGACAGTTGGTACAACAATGTGTGTGAAAGCATGATACAGACCTATAAACTACAGTCAGACATCTTAAAGACTTCAAAATAATAATAAACACTGGGTTAGTTTAAATTCCAGTCTTTGTGTTTTTAAAGCTCACTACTTTGTTTTTGTTTTCTAAAATAGTTGCTCAAGAAAATCTATATTAACTGAACTTACTTTTCAAGACCAGCAGGATTTTAAAGAAAAACCCAAACCAAAACCAAACCAGCTACACTGAAATGAGGAGAGACTCCTAAGACCTGCCACTTGAATAGAAGGCATTGCAGCTCCTCCTTTCTGTGTCTTGTAGAGATTTAATGGGGAATGAAACCATCTTAGTCCTCTTGGCCATTCCCTTCCTGGCAACATTTGTCCCCAGGTGGATATACCTAGCTGGAGAAATTACATTTTTCCTTGCTTTCTTGCTGTGTGAAGGGTACACGATGCTCTTGGTGGCTCTTATGCTGCCTGGTGCACAAAATCCAGGCAGAGCCTGCCCTTTCATGGAAAGCACTGCTCCAAATCTGCTTCATTTTGGTGTTCATCTGTCTGCAGCAGAGTCCTGGTACACGACAGAAAACAATGCTGCTTGCTAGGGGCAAGCAGGATTCCAAAGCCACAGCCTAATTTTCCCTCCAAGTTGTGCCAATGCACAGCATTCCTGACTCAGAGAGGGGCTGCCAAATGATCCGGGTACAGTGCTGTGGGTTTGTCACCAAAACAGCTCCCATGCAGGCTGCTCTGCCACACTGCACAACAATGGAAATACCCTCCCATTGTATCAGGGCTACTCCATGAAATCCATTGCTTTATCTGATGTGGAACTGGTTAGTGGCAGGAGGAGACTTCAGTTTTCACTGCTCCTTGAGCAGCAGTTGTCTGTGTTGAGTCTTCACTGGGAAGGCAGCACAGCCTGGGAAGGGTCAGAGCAATTTAAGGCTACACTGGAATGCCCTGCCCACTGCTGTGCTCTTTTCTCTCTTCCACCCATGTGTGAGTCTTTTGGGCTGTAAAAATTTCTGGAGCAGAAATTTTTGAATGGAGCAGGCCAGGCCCCTCTAGAGACTCCCGATTTCATGACAGATGCTTGCCACAAACCAAAGGGAGCCTCCAAATTAGCAAAAACTGTTTGCCTTTGAATGGCATCTTTTTTCCAAAGCTGGAGAGGGATGTTTCAAACACACACTCATGTATTTTAATAGACAGAATTTGGCAGAGAAGCACGCTGTAGAGAAATCCAGCCCTGCCCTGCTTGTGCCAATACGAACTTGATCACTTGTTCTTTGAAGTCTCAAGTATCCACTGTGCCTCTGTAAAAACAGTACTTATTAAACAGGTTAATTAATAGCCTTGTTTTATGGAAATAAGATTAGTAATCCCTTATTCCATTTGGGTTCCATCCCATGCCCTGTCACCTCAGCATGACTGTCTCTATCTAGTCAAGTAAATGGCACATTTGTGACTGCAGGGTTTTTTTCCACCTCTTCCAGAGGAGGAAAAGTTAATGTTAAATTAACACCTCTTGCACATGTGAGAGAAAAAGTGGTCCACTTTGTGTCAATTCTTCATTCCTGTGAGAATTATTTCCAAGAGCACACAGCAGCCCCTCTGCTGTCAAGTGGCTGTAAGTGATGCGTGGTAAGTGATACACGGAACAGGAGCACAGCGGTGTTAGTGCAAGGAAATGTGTCACACCAAGCTTAACCTAAACTGTGCACACCAAAGTTTAACCTAAACCTGCCACTCTGCAGGTTCCCCCTGCACCTCTGGGGCTCCAGCTCCTGTCCCCACCCAGAGGCACGAGGCAGCCCAGCCAGGGTGGGCACTTCCTTGCTGGACGTATCAATGATGAGATGAGCGAACCCTCCCCACAAAACCCTTGCAGCTTCCTCTCCTCACCTTGCCCAGCTCACCAGAGATTGCTGCATGTGCAATTTTCAGCAGCTGAGTGCTGCAACGCTGTCCTGGGCAGGGGCTGTGTGTTCTGTCCCCCCCTGTCAGAGCTGGGGCAGTTCTCTGCTGTTCATTGGGCAGTTTTTCTTTATCTCTCCCACAGCCAACACTCCCTCCAGGAGATCTCTGCTGTCCATGGCCACTGAGTGTCCCTGCAGGGCTGATCCAATTCCAGCATCCCATGGGGAGATGCTGCGCCCAGGGGAGGAGCCAAGCATTCCTACCTGGATCCAATCTGAGCCTGGAGCAGCACAGCAGCCTTTGCCCCCTGCATTGCCAGAGGAGCAGCTTTCTGCTGCCCTGCATTGCCAGAGGAGCCCAGGCCCATCTGCAGCAGCCCTGGAGCTGCAGAGGAAAACTCCCCCCTTGTGCAGGATCCCTGCTCCAGCAGCAGCACAGCTGGCACTGCAGGAGGGCTGAGCCCCCATGGCATGGGGCTGTGCCACCCCCTGACACACAGGGGGGCAGCTCAGGTTCTGACTCTGGCAGTGGTTTGCTTCTTTTTGTACTATTGCATTTGTATTTCTTTTTAATTTTCCTACTAAAGAACTGGTATTCCTATACCTATTTCTTTGCATGAGAGCCCCTTAATTTCAAAATTGTAATAATTCAGAGGGAGAGGGGGGTTATATTTTCCATTTCAAGGGAGGCTCCTGCCTTCCTTAGCAGACACCTGTCCTTTCAAACCCAGACAAACACCCACTCCTGTGAATGTGTGTGACCTCTGAGTCCCTGCTGAGCCCCATCGTACCCAGCCTTGGTGAGAGCAAAGTGTGGCACAGCAAGAAAAACTCCAAGTACTAAATGTGTCAATTCATAACTATCCTGACTATTCTTAGTACTTAGGACTCTTATCCCCACCACCACCATCCTTTTCCCTCAAGCTCATTTTCTAATTTCTCTTCACCATTTGTACTCATTTCTATTTCTAGTTGTGTGTGTAGGGTTTTAATTATCTTCTATTTTGGGGCATTAAAAGATTCTGAATCATCCCACCTTCTGGGAGATTAGTAAATCCAGTGATTATCAACAAAAACGCTGTTGAATGCCTATTATCCATGCTAATTATTCAATTAAAAAATATGCTGGAGCCATCAGCAGGACATTTCCATTTCATGGTTGAATAAAAGAAAAAACATCTTTCAAAATCGCTCTAAAGCAATTATTTTAAAACTTGTTTTTCAGAGCTAATCTTTCCCCAGCACCTCCATGCTGGTACAATAAAACCTGTGCATAGAGACCAATGGATGTGGAAACCCATGCAGAAAAACTCAGGAGATGCAGAGACTTGTCTTGGACACCCCACTAAGATAAGGCCCTAATTTGTACTCCTTTCCCCCTGAGTAGAGTACATTTTGTTTCTGCATAACCTTTCCAAACACATGGATGCTGCCAACACGTGTCAGTATCCTGACACTCTTCTGGTCTCAGTATCTTAAGCATACATTTAGGATCATGAAAGTAATTTTCAGCCTAATTAGTCTTAAGACTATCAGTAGTTCAGTCTTTGGAGTGATTTCTCCACTTTCTAGCACTTCACCCCCTTTAAAAAAGAAAAAATTAATCACGATTTTTCAATCACAGTGCTTACATGCCATCTTATCATCTGGCTACAGTCTGAAGTGAATTGCCTGACTAAACTGGGAAGGAAACCCAGCAGCAGGTGGAAAAGTAGCCTGGGATGGGCCTTTCCCGACAGGTATTTACACCAGTCAAAGCACTCACTAGAACATGCTTCTTCGCAGGTCTGTCAAGCCAGTCTTAAATTGAGAGATGCCCTTATACTTCATCACCACAAACTGAGCTACTCCCAAACTCCTCTAAATCCTCCTAACAAAACCCTGGGCGCATTTCAAAGGAATCTTTCCTTTCTGGGATCTGTTTGTGGCACCTGTGGGACAGGAGTTAGGCAACGTGGAGCAGCTTGCCAAAACAAGCAATTTTGAAATTAGCTAACCCAACAAGCACCACCAGACGAAGATCTCACACCACCTGTCTGAGATTCCCCTTATCAGGACATTTAGCTATTACAAAAAAAAGATGCCCTAGAATGCAGGATTTGAGCAGAAAACCCATCTGGAGGTACACCTGCATTAGGCAACTACTTGCAAGGGTTGCCTGCCTTTTATACTTGGACAAAGATTTTCAAGAGGACTTTCAAAGGGCCACCACAGAACAGTATCTACACACATTCTGTTTTGGGGGAGGATGGGAATAAACAGGAGTTTTATTTCAAGGGATGGCATGTGCAGGAGGCCTGCCAGTGCCTTGTAATTGCAGTAACAGTCTGTGCTCACCCTAGCAGCAAAAGCAGCGTGGATGTTGCTGTGCTGGATGGGCTCTGGAGATCCCTGGGAGCCAGCTTTGCATGATGCAAATGAGCAGGTCAGGGAGCACCATGAAAGGCACCTATCAGACATATTTGTATACATATTTTTATGCATACCTATATAAATATACACACAAGCTTTAAAATACGAAACAAGGGTGAATAAATAAGTTTCAGACTTGCTATTTTCAGGTGCATTAGCATCTGCTCTACAGAGACAAAAGGCCAAAAAGGTTAGGCAAATTACTATATGCAACTGGTGACTTAATGTGAGAGAACTGTGTCTGCTGCCTGGCTCTAGGGTCTGTTCTTCCTTTTGGGGCTAAGTGGCCAGGTTCCTGCTGCCCTTCTATTCCCAGCCAAATGGAAAAGCTGCGGCTCCAGCACAGCACTCCAACCACCACAGCCACGCTTGTTTAGAACAACACAGTCACATCCTTCACTGGCTCACACCTTGGTGTGGCCACAATGGACAAAACACCCCATGGAGGAAGTTCTCCATATCAAATGGAGCAAATACTCTTCCCAGTCCAACCTGAAAGGATTCTGCTCAACCTGCAGGGTCAGACTTGACAGAGAAGACAACTGCCATTTGGTAAAGCCACCCACCCATCTGTCTCATGAAGATTGAGGTCAGCTAACGAGCAGCACTTCTGTTCTCTCCTACCCAAAGCCGAACACAGAAAAGTAACGTAAAATCGAGATATTGAAAAATCCTTCAAGTATTCTGTTTAAATTACAATTTCCATCCCCATTTGCTTTTCTTAGTTGCTTAACTTGGAAAAACAATGGAGGCAAATGTTAATGCAGAGCCCTGTGTATGAACATGCAGGCTCCTGACACGCCCCAGTGACTTGTTTTCACAGGAGTTGCACAGTAGTCCCTGTGTTGCCTCAGTAACAACTCCTACACTGGGACACTTGAGGAAACCAGGGCACAACTTAATGAGTACCATGGCACGTACTCTGCAGTCCTAAAGCTACTCCAGCAGTGCCTGGGAGGAGCCAGGTTACTCCTTACCTTCCCATTTTCCAAGAGCATATGAGGCAGACTGTGCCACCCATGACACACGTACAAATCCCAGGGCTGTGCAGAGGGATGCGACAGTTACTGGCGCAAATTATTCCAGAGAAATAACCAAAATACTGGGTTTGCAGTCTTTTCTTAAATGTCTTCTACCTTTTCTTTTTTAACCCCGTCTGAATGCAATTTATTAAATCAAATATTCTGTAAGAATGGAGAAACAAAAAATTAAATTAAAGGGAAAAAAAAACCAAAAAACAAAAAACAAAAACAAACCCGTGTTAGCCTTGAGATGGAGTAGAGAAGATCCTGGATCCTGTAAGGAAAACATCCCAGCTCAGCACCCACTAGGTTAGAGATGTTTTCCAGTACCCAACCCCTGTTGTGGATTTCACAAGCTGCCTTTGGAGGGGAGCTAGCCTATAGTAAAGGAGAGCTGATGAGCTGCAAGCACACCATTGGTAGCAGGAACAGCAATGAAAAAAGCAGGACAGATGCTTTATGAATAGCAGAGCTGGATGTGACAGGAGTCTCAAAAGCTGGTAGGGAAAGTTTAAGAGGTGAGCAAATAAACAAGATAATATGTCTTCTTCTGGGTTTAGCTTTTTACTCTTTTCAATTGTAATCTTTCTTATAAAAGCTGTTTACTTTTCCCCTACTCAAACAGCCTAGAGCTGCCAGACCAGTCTGGACTGAGCTCTCCTCTTTTTAATGTCTTTTTTTTTTTTAATACCTTCTTGCTTTTCTGGCCAGGAAACAAGCAGAGAGGAAAGATAGAGGCCAGAGTGCAAATTCAATAAGGATTTTGTGATTTTTTTTCCCAAAGATAGCCAGTTCCTAAAAGGATTTGAAGGGTCAATAGGTGTCAAGGAAACTATTTGCTCTAGAACTACAGCACCTCTTCACATTTTTATAGTAATTACTAGGGACAAGACATTATTCTTGCAATTAGGGGACAAATGCAACAATCTACAGGATCTGACACGGCGGATGTGCAGAAAACAGCACCGCACTTGGAAATGAGATGGCCACCTCAAATATGCTGTAACCCCATTTTGAGCTGAAGCTTTGTAAATTCCAGCAAGTAATGACTCTTTAGAGGAAGGTAATAAGGTCTTTGTGAGCTTTACAACTACCTTCTCTAGGACCAGAATTTAATCCAAAGACAAGGACAATGTAAAGGGAAGAAATGAAGATCCAAGACAGCCCTGTGGGAAGTACAAACTCTTCAGATGGCATGCTTGGACTTGCTCTTCCTTCAGTAACGGTGAAGCCAGGTCTGGTTTTTGTTTGTTTTCATAGTAGCTTTCAGAATGCACTCCAATATTAAGCATTCATTACTCCTTGGAGATGAACTTAACAGCAAATTTCAGTGCTGATTGAAGGGTACCTAGGATTTGAAGGAGATAAATTATACAGGCTTTGGCACACTGAAGATTTTAGCTCTGTATCTTACAGATTTTTATTTACAGAGTTGGCTGAAGAAAAAGCAAAGGGCTACAACACTTTTCTTACTCCATCCCACTCAAATTCTGGGTATCTGTTTTAGTCTATGGCAGGTTCAATTCTTACACATTTTGATACTGCATTCCAAATATTGTCTCAAACCTGACCACAAAATATTAACACAAATGTTTCTCTGAATTTTGTCATTTTACAAGCGCCTAAAGTATTCACTTACTAATTTATTCCCAGCTTACAATGGAAAACTGTATTTATTCAAAATATTTCTAAAACACAAAACAAATTGATTGAATTGAATCTTATATATTAAGATAATCATTAGGAATAATATTTTTCTGAATTCACAAAAATACAAGATAAATTAGCTCCTCTCAAGATAGTTGCTTGTTTTTCATTCCTCTTTCTTACATTGCTGGAATTTCTCAGTCATTTGTTGTTCTGCGTCACTGGGATGTTTCACTGAAATAGATGGCAATGCCACCAGAAAGTTCTGTCAGATGGCTCTCAGACAACACACTCTATCACCCTAAATGGAGTTTTTGGCCTACATTTGGTAACAACTCAGTTCACGTTCTAGAACCCTATGTCAAGCACACAAGATATGAGAAAAATGTATAAACAATGAGTATACAATGCAAGAGCACCAAAAAAATAGCTCCTAAGGCCATTCTTAGCTAAAATGTATTTTAATATTACAAAATATTTTAAATTGATTTAGAAAAAAAAATCAGAACTTCCAGATGCAGGACTGAAATGGCCTTTCAACACAGACACCTTATGTCTGGGGTTTATTTATAAACCTTTATATACCTTTATTTATAAACCTTTATATACCTTTGTCTATGCTGTTACCATCTTGTGCTGGATGTCCTCCTTTTCAAGAAGTGTTAAATGCAAAACTCAGAACAAATGAAATTCAGCTGGGAAAGAGAAACAGTTTACTCAATTTAATATATACACATAGACACAGGCGTTTTAAAAAGCTGTAGAGACACTTTAAATGTATTTCATGTAAGCAGTTAATTCTTTCAGATAGCAGTGGTTCTGTGTGAGTACTGGTAACAGCTGCTCCTGCTTTTAAGTACAAAAGAGAGGGATAAAGCAATCATTAAGAGTTTTTAGTCCACAGTATTCTTCTGAAGCCTTTGAAAATGTGAGCAGATATGGGTTTGAAATTTATCATGGTTGTAAGGGTCATTTACCGCTGTATTTTAAACAGCGGCATTTTTCTTCATTATTGCTTGGTATTAATATTCCTCACAGTGCTCTCCCTTTTCTGGTGCATACAGCAGTGCTTTTCTTTACAGACTGGAATTTGGTCTGAAAATAGAAGATATGTCACGATTTGGGACATAGTTTAGGGGTGGTCCTTTAACGCTGGTAACTGGTACCTCCTGTGAGAAAAATGAAAAAAAACACCCATGAATTCTGAAAGCAAGCCTGAAAAGAAGAGAGGCAAAAGGAAGGAGTGGGACTCATTACAAAACCCAGCAGATAATTGTAGCAAACACATCTTATGAAGATGAGTCACGCAGCAAAGGCTGAAACAAAAGGCAGCGAGAGCACAGAGATAGGGCTGGAGAAAAGCACATCGAGCTAGATAACACGCACAATGCACTCAGTGCTGTAAGCACTGCACACAACCAGCCCAACCTGCTGGCTCTCCGTTTCTAAACACAATTACGGCCTTTGATGAGCAAATAACTCACTAGAGGCTATCGCAGCGCCATCCCTCAGTCACACACCACAGCCACAGCCCACTTATCGCACTGCCTTAGCATTGTCTTCATTATCTGAACCAAGGAGCAACTTGGAGTAGATGAGGTATAAATATATGATAATTATGGTTTGGTTTTTAATAATGGTGTAAGGTTTACTTAACTAAAAAGATTTTTTTTTTTAATTTTGAGTTTGGTCATAATTTTTTGTATGTTTTCACGTATAGATATTGAATGGTTGGAAAGGTGCTATGCTTCAGTCCATCACATGCCCACAGTGATCAGCTCACTTATCATACTGCCTTAACATTGTCTTCATTATCTGAACCAAGGAGTAACTTGCCCCTGTTTTTCACCACTGCTGGGACATCCCTGGCTAACACCACACCCCTGGTGCTGCTTTCCACGCTGCTGCCATGCCCCGATCTCACCAGCACGCACACAAACAGAAGCCTGGCTCTGCATCCCAAGGATTCCTGCTCACACAGCACCGCAGCACATGGTTATTTCTTGACTGCACCCTCAAGAAATTAAGGAATAACTTCTTTATTCATCTTGGGGATCATGAAATAAACGAGGCTTCTGAAAAGAATTTCTTAATAGTAGTGTCAGGAAAATTAATCCACAAACACCAGAGGTTTATGTCCAAAAGGGAGACAGAGGAGTCCTTTTACTTTATTCAAATAAAGGGAGAGACCATGGGGCATTCCCCTGGGAGCTCTCTAATTTTTGGAGGATGCAGCCTCCTTTTTATCCCAATTTCCCAGCTGCATTTCCCTTCTCTCTTTCCCCACTGGCTGAGGTACATGAGAGGTACAGACTCCCAGATACCGAAGATTTCCCTCTAATGTATAAACCTCCCTTTTAATTTTTAATTCTTACTGAATCCAGGGGTTTTTCTTCCCCGTTGTTTCTTTCATCTTTCAGTGTCTAATTTCATTTATCAGCAAACCTAAACTTTATTTGTAAAAGCAAATATCTTTTTCCATTCATCAATCAGTGGAATCCTTCCCATTGTTTCTTTTATCTCCCAGTGCCAGTTTTATCTACCAGCAGACCCACAGCTTGTGGAAGAAAGTGTCCTGATCCTTGCAGCATCCAAACTACATCCCAGAGCCCTGTTTCTCCCATTCTGTGAGAACAATTGCTGCTTAATTGCTCCAAATCTCCCGGCAATATGTTTGCAACTGGGGAAGCTGCAGTTCTTGCAATGGGCGCCTGGATTTACAAGGTAATTAGTGTTGACAGTGTTCCCAAACCTACTGTCATGTCTGAGTGGATGGAACTTCCAAACTGTGCTGGGATACACACATCCTTCTGTGCTCATGGTTTCTAACGAATTACAGGGAAAAAAAAAAAAAAAGGAAAGTTGTGGGATTCATTCATTCTCCAAACTTAACATTGAAAATCTGTTTTTCATGCAATGGATGCATACTTCTGATCTACAGCAGCTCTAGTTCTGTGCTCCCAAGACCAACAACTGCAACGAGAGTGACAACAGAAAGCCTGAATGATGAGAAATAAAGACACATCATTTCTGGTCAAGGAGCAAACAAATAGAATAAAAATCCAAGGCACCTCGTTTTTTCATGTTAAATCACTGCAGGATCATTACATTTTGAGTCATTTCCCCAGGAATTGTCCCCAGCCTTTGGAAAGATGCTACGTGGAACAAGTACTAACTAATATATAAGCATTACATTCCCTTTTCTGCCTCATTGCCCTCTCTATGCTAATAACATGAAATGGCCGTTCCAGAGTAAACACTCACCCATGTATTTTTATTTTAAAACTGTCAAAACAACACAAGGAAAAAAATAAAAAATGCACGCATGTAACATGAAATGAACTGTAATGCAAGATTTAAGTACAATCAATACATAATTAGAGCTGCCTGGAAGAGGCAATACTTTTCAGACTGTTGACCTGAAGGGTGCTTTTTCTTATATTTAGGCTGAGACATTTCTCTTAAATGAGATTTCAAAGTGCAGTGTTAAACTATTTCAGAAATACAACAACAAAGCAAATTCTACTGTAGCATGTGGTGATTGGGCTGAGGTATCATTACAGGTTCAAAGGCATTATAAGCTTAGCCAGTAAAGAGAACATAAAAGCACCTCCTTAGCTTTGTGTCCTTATTAATTTACCAAAAAATGGCACACAAGAAAACTTGGAATCACTGGTTTAACTACAGAAGACAGCTCTGTTAACATGAATCCCAGCTTCCTACAGGAAAGGACCCCAGCATTGCAGTTACCATTAAGCACAAGTGTATCTGTCTGCTTGTCTGGTGTGATCACCATGGTACCCAGATGCTTTAGAGATAAATATGAAAACACAGCCCTTAATTCAAAGTGCATGCAATCTGTCAAGGTAAATTCACACAAACTCGTAGGAGGCTGGGATTTCACGTGCAGGTCTGGACGAGCTGACATCAGCAGTGCAGGAGATTCACACAGAGGTCAGGAACATCAGTAATTTCATCAAAATTAGCTTTGAGAACAATAATGGCATTAGAGACAGAAATGTGGCCTAAGGTGAGAGACACAGCAGTCACCATGGGTTTTGAAGGTGAACTGAAGCAAGGGGTATCTTGTGGATCAAGCTGTACACCGTGAATGCAGGAGGAGGGGGTGGTTACTATTCCATTATACAGGCATTTCCAGGATTTGTAGATCAAATTTGCCTTAAAACAAGGAGATTGAAACAATCCCAAACTTTGGTTTCTTTCACATTGTTCCCAGGTTTCTGGGAGTTTGTGATGTACTTGAATCACACAAACAAGCTTTGTTTCATAATAGAAGGAAACAAACTTAGAAGAAAGAAAGATTGATTCTTATGTAAACCCTTGTTTCCTGGAGCTGAGCTTTCAAGCAAAACATCAAACACTAAAGTTGCGTAGCAACCTCCCCACCCCCATTACAGGTGGACCGGGTGGCCAGTTCCACCTTTCCTGTTTCTCCAGGCTGCACAAACACGGTGCTTGCACAGGTAGGATTTATGTGGGCAGGGTGAGCTTCCTGGCTGGGGACAACTTGTGTTTAGGAAAACAAGAGGTCTGCCCAAAACACCCCGAGGTGGAAACCTGTGATGTTCTGTGTTCATGTTTGCCAGTACATTATGAAAATGAACAGCATGTAATGTCTTATAAACTGACTCTTACACATCATCTTATGATGATTGGATTATTCAGCTAAGTAGAAGGCATTTGAGCGCAAGCAACATTATGCTTAGATAGTCAATTATTTATTGTTAATCACTAGCATTTTTTGGAAGTACTATATCCTCTAATCACAATGAACACTAAATTTTGTATCACTGGCTTTAAGTGAGAAACAACTGCAATCACCACTATGGTTTTTACAGGGCTTTGTCTGTGTATTTGCAACCAGAGTAAGCAAGCATACACTAGAAAACACCTGAGGCTAAATACTTGTATGCAAAAGCATAAAACCAATTACAAGTAAGTATGTTCTGCCCCACCTCATCTTGTTCTGCCTTTTATTTGTTGGAAGATCTCTATGCTGCCTACTGGCAAGTTCCCTCTTTGATTTCCAATCATCCCTTGATGACTCTATTTTTCTTCCATATGCTCCTACTTTCTGCCCTTCTTATTAACTGTTAAAACCCTTACACCCAAAATGTGCATGACTTTTTTCCTAAAATAAGGTAAACACTTTAAAAATCATTCATCTTTGCAAGCTGTGACTCAACAGCAGGATTCACAGAAAGACACCTGTGATGTCCAACAGTAATGTGGCAGGAAAAAAATCCTGTAATCCAGACATAAAACCCCCAGAGTTGGTGCTGTGAAAAACGCCAATCACTTGTTTTTAAAATTTTTTAAAGTTTAATAGTAATAAAATGGTTATAAAAATATAGTAATACAATTAGAGTAATAACAATTTGGACACATTGAATTAGGGCAATATGAGACAATAAAGACAAAGAGTTACAGACAGTCCGGGTACCTTTTTCTGGGCATCACGAGCCTGAAAAAGGGGCACCCGTTAACAAAGGATTAACCCTTAAAAGCAACAGCCTGTTGCATATTCATACACTTCATACATGATGCATAAATTCCATTCAAATACAGGATTCTGTCTGGTCATCGTCAACTTCTTCCTCTGAATCCTAACAGCACCTTCGAGGCGCGAAGAAGTTCATTTCTTCTGATAAGAGGGCAATAAATTCTTTTTCTCTGAAAGATTCAGGTGTCTTGTGGCTGCTATCTCGCTGCGAGTCCTTTCTCTAAAAAAAGTATCCTACATAGCATAGTTCCTATCTTAACAATTTTTATAACCTAAAACTATACTTAACACACTAACACAACACATATAATATTCATCTTAATATTTGCGAAAAGCCAATCATAAAATACATGCATTTTTCACAGCGCCGTGCCATTCTCCCAGCTGGGCGGGCGCCAGGTACGTGCAGCTCGTCCCCTCGCCCCGCTTGCAGCCGAGCCGGCGGTGTTTGCCTGCCCCCTCCCGGGTGAGTCACAGCGCCGGGACAGCGACAAGCCGCAGGAACACGTGTGAACATGCCAGCGGTCGCTAGGAGCATCTTAACGACTTCCAAAATACTTAGGTTACAAACACTCCAAAGTTTGAGAACATTGCAATCAGTGAACTGCGCTGCTATTTGTGTACATTACTTCATCTTTCTCCCTCCAGCTGCAAGGCTTCATTTGGACTCCACTTTCATCCAGAATAGCATTTTTCAGTTGGTTTTCTTTTGTTGTTGTTGTTGTTGTTATTGGCTTGGTGGTTTTTGTTGTTTTGGTTCAGGATGTTCTGTGTGTTGGTTTTTCAAACTCCGTTGTGTAATTTGAGTTTTTCTAGATTTCTACTTTTTTTCTGCCTATGAATTTGGCCCGGGCAGAGCTGGTGGGTATTGGCCTCTCTGATTTTCAGAGCCTTGGATACTGTTGCAGGAATGCCAGAGGAATGGCTGCTGGGCATGGGGGGCTGACTGTGCCCATCCTGGGGAGCTGATCTGCTCACAGATTGTGCATTTGGGACATGTTAGACCCACTGTACGTACACTGTAAAGGGTACATCCATAAATATCTGACCACAAATCTCAAGGGAAAAAAACAATGTAACCCTACCCATGAGGATACCCAGTTGTTGGCTTAAACAATTTACTGCACTATGTTCACTGCTTAGTGTTTCATCCTTAAAATACAGCTTTGATCAGAGAGAGAGAGAGAGATGCACACAGATCCAGCTTCAGATTTAATTTCATTATTGTAAATTTTCCAAAAAATCCACAAGGCAATATAAATAAACATTGATGAATACTAATAATGCTCCACAACAGCAAGAAGTGTTATAGGAAAGCAACAACTACTTGCACTGGGAAAGAATTCTGCATTGAAAACAGAACAGGATTTAATTGATATGATGATTATTCATATTTTCCTTAGAAAAACTGAAAAAGCTGCTTACAAAAAATAAATGAGGCAACAATGTAATAAATAGCACTAAGTGATAGGCAATTCAAGCAAATGAATTGATGGTGAGGAGGCTAGAATTCAACCCCAAATTTTAACATCTTATTACACTACTAAAATACATTACTGCAACTATGTAATCTGCTGTAATTATTTTTTACTGATCACCCTAGCTGTTCATTGGTCCATCCACCTTTGTTTTCTGGCTTATACACTAAATTTCCAAACTCTTTTCAATCCCATTGCTGCCTTCTCCTCCTCACCACCCAAATCCCCACAGACGCTTCCTTCCCTCTTGACTACAAAGCCCAGCAGTGCCAGTGCAGAGCCCAAGAAAACAAACTCAGCAAAGCCTGTTTGGGTTTTGCCTCCTCCCTCATTGATGCGCCTGATTAGTGAGACACAGCTCACTGGAGGTCCAATGGGGAGCAACACCAGTCTGGATTGATCCATCAGAAAGATGGATTGATTCACTCTTAATCATGACCTATGAGAATGTGAATTTAGGCTGCTTTCTCCTCTTTAGTTCACAGAATCCCCAGGGTGTTGTCAATTTAGAAACACCAAAGGGGTGATTGTGGGTTCTGTAGGGGACCCAGGCACTGCAGAAGCCTCAGCTGAGCAAACACCAGGCCCCACCACGCCCCTGGCCACTTGCAGGACGGGGTCTCTCCGTTTCCAGGTCCTCACCTTCACCCTGTGTCTGAAATGCATCTCAGAGGAGGGGAGATAGCCCACAGCCTCCAGCAAGTGTGGGGACACTGGTGACAATCTTCAGCACCCTCTGCACTCTGGTGGGATTCAGCACTGGCACACAGAAATTAACAGGGCAGCTCAAATCGGAGGGGCTAAAACTGTCTCTGCAGCACCGAGCAGACACAATCAACAAAATTACATCTGTGACTGAATCCTTCTGAGAAAAGGGTTGCAAACAGTGTTTTTAGTGGTTTTAGCTGCACAGAACCCATGATTTCATAACTAGCTGCTAGAATGCCTTGGGAGACAGGTATGTCAGGCCTGTTTGATAACCACTGCCCCAGCTCTCTGCAAGCAGCTTCCTTTCAAATTTGCTTTGCTTACAGCTCACCAAGACCCTGGCCTGGCAGCCTTTAAGGTCCAACATCTATCTAGGTTCTCATTTTCTTCCAGTTCCAAGTCCCTGCAGGTACAGCAGTCTTTAATTCCTGAGCAGCTCTGGATTTTTGATTTCTGCCCCATCCCCTCCCAGAGCAGAATAACCCACAGAGTTTCCTTGTTGATTCATTGAGTTCCACATCAGTGACTGAGCTGAGCATGAATCACCAGAGCACAGCAGGCATCAACAACATCCTCCTGCTCTGATATCACAAACCAGCCCGAAGCTGAAGTGCAGCCCTGCCAAGCAGCCAGGCCTGTCATCGTGCCCTCGCTGCCCCAGGTACCTCAGGCGGGGAGCCCTGGCATTCACAACAAAATGGGAACCTGAACAACCAGAAAAAAAAAAAAAAGGAGATTCAGCCAGGCCAGAGAGGCAGCTGACACTCTGCAGCCCTGGAATGACATGAGTGTTGTCGAATTAGAAGTTATACCAGCATTGCTTCAAGCAATTACTTTGAAGGAATTAGTTCCTGTATAGGAAGTGGAAAAACATTACAAGAATGACTTGGAAAATTGCAGGGTTTTTGAATAGGAGTTGTATGTATTTCTCAAATATTTTCAACAGATTAGGCTCATATCACAAAGTCCCTGTTCTCCAAGGATAGGACAGACACGTTTGTATTTCACTTTTGAAGAACCAAAATTCTGAGAAATGTTACTGCACAATTAGTCAAGTAACTCTCCACTCTCTGCTCCCTTTATTTTTCCCAGGAGAAGCTTCAGAAGGTTGCACATTATGTTCTCCTCATGCCCCACTGCCACACATTTCTGTGGTTTAAGACAGTGCTAACACCGAGTTACTTCAGGTATTTCTGTATTACACAATTTTAAGATCACTTACACTGCTGTTGTGAAAGCAGCTGAATCACCTTGGGATGTGCCAAACCTCCTCCTAGATTTTTTTTTTTCATATAGCAGAGTTTCCCTGCAGTGCCTGCCTCAAGGCCCTTTCCTCTGGCTGGTGGGTATTTCGTAAACAAAACTGTGAAAAATGCATATTTTATGATTGGCTTTTCGCAAATATTAAAATGAATATTATATGTGTTGTGTTAGAAAGTGATGCTGTATTAATTCTCTGAAGTACTGTGTTAAATATAGTTTTAGGCTATAAAAAATGTTAAAATAGAAACGATGCTATGTAGGATACTTGTTTTAAAGAAAGGACTCACAGTGAGATAGCAGCCACAGGACACCTGAATCTTTCAGAGAAAAAGAATTTATTGCCCTCTTAGCAGGAGAAACGAACTTCTTCCTGCCTCATAGGCGCTGTTAGGATTCAGAGGAGGAAGTTGACACTGACCAGACAGAATCCTGTATTTGAATGGAATTTATGCATCATGTATGAGGTGTATGAATATGCAACAGGCTGTTGCTTTTGAGGGTTAATCCTCTGTTAACGGGTGCCCTTTTTCGGGCTCGTGCTGCCCAGAAAGAGGTACCCGGACTATCTGTAACTCTTTGTCTTTATTGTCTCATATTGTCCTAATTCAAATTGTCCAAACTATTATTACTCTAATTATATTACTATATATTTATAACCATTTTATTACTATTAAACTTTTAAAATTTTAAAAACAAGTGATTGACGTTTTTCACAAAAACTAAGTAGAGGGAGCTCCCTCCTGCGCCTTTGACATCTACAGTGACCGCGATCTCAGCCTGTGTTTTGAACTTGTCTCCATTACCAAAAGCTCTTGTGAGGTGCAAGGGACGCCTCTGCGCTGGCTGGAAGGCAAAGCGCCGGCGAGGAGCCGCTGGATGTCACCGAGCTCCCTCCATCCCTGTGAGGGGTCCCATGAGCGCCGCTACAGCGGCTCCCGAGGCCACCCTCAGGGCCGGGCCGGGCATCGCGGCTCGATCCTGCCCGTGTGGGGCGGGAGCGCCTCCGGGGAGCCAGCTCTGTCCCCACGACGCGGAAAAGGAAAGAAGGGGCAGGAAAAAGGAGAGAAAGAGGAGCGGGAAGAGGAAGAGGAGCGGGAAGACGAAGCGCCGCCTCAGCTCGGCCTCCCGCCCTCAGCGCGCGGGCCCGCCCCTTCCGGCCGCCCCCGCGCGCCGCGATGACGCACTTCCTCCCGCCAGCCCCGCTCCCCCGCCCCCGGGCCGGAGGTGCCGCCGCCATTTTGCCGCTCTCTCGCTGCCGCTCTCCGGGCGCGGCGGCTGCGGCCGGACGAGCGATTTTAAGGGAGCTTTAACCCGCTCGGGGCCCCGCGCCCCAGCCCGCTTTGAACGCGCCATGTCCGGAGAGGGAACCGCCGGCGACCAGGTGAGGTGGGGCCGGGTGAGCGCAGGCCGCGCCCCGAGGGAGCGGGGCGGTTTGGGCTCGGCCGGGGCGGGCGTGCGGCGGGGCCCAGCGGAGCGCGGCCCTGAGCCCGGCCGGGGCTCCCCTGCCCCGCTGTCCGTCGGAAGAGCTCCGTGTGCCCCGCAGGCAGGCGGGGAGCGGAGCTGGCCCGGCCCGGGCGGTGACGCGCCCGGAGCTCCGGCTCTCAGGCCGAGCCGGACAATGGGCGGCCCGGTCACGGTCTCGCTCGGTCGTGGCCGCTGAACGGAGCGCACTCGGGGAGGAAATTGCAGCTCGGACAGGCTGTTTACAGAGGCAGCTTGCGGTGTTATGTAAAGCGAGCGTTGGCCGAACTCAGGCGTTTAATGGAGAAGGCCTCTAACGACACCTCTGGAATAAAACATTGCTAAAATACGCTGCTTAATCCTTAAACTAGAAACGATAAACACGCGTTTGTTTGATAAAGGGTCTTCTTTGTAGTACAGCGCTCGTTCCGTTTAGTAAAGCTCCCGTTTAGGGAGCTAAACTAAAACGCCAGAAGCGCCACCTCAGCATGAGGAAGAACTTCTTTAGGTTCAGCGTTGCAGAGCACCGGATCGGCTACCCCGGGGGAGAGGCGCGGAGTCTCCTCTGGACGCATCCAAAACCCACCAGGACGCATTCCTGTGTCACCTACTCCAGCAAGTGACCTTGCCTGGGCAGCAGGGTTGGACTAGGGGATCTCCAGAGGTCCCTTTCAAACCCAGTCCTTCTGGGATTCTGTGAAATAGCTGCAGTTTCGGCGGAGTTTGGCTTGGTTTGTTTTGGGTTTGTTTTTTTTTTTAATAGGCTAAAGTCTGTGTCTCTAATCTCTTAGTTTAGAGAGCTACCAGAGTGTTGTATGTCACCTTTTTAAATTTAGTGTTACTGTGAACGATTTCTGACTTATTGGCAGAGTTTCTCCAAAATGGCTTTTTTTAGTAGTTGGGATTATGCTTAAAATCTGTATTAATTGGAGGGGTGGAGATGAAAATTCCTGATTGGGGGAAGAGTTATTGATAACACATGTCTTACCCTTTAGAAATACTTAAAATCTTTTAAGTTGATGCCTTAGTGTTTCTTGAAGTGGCTTTTTCTTCGTAGAATGTTAATTTCTTACAAAACCGGTGAATTTCTGAATGCCTGTTCCCCTAAAGGGTGGAGTGTAAATTTTATCATGAAATATAATGAATAATTAAATATAATTAAATATAAAGATCAGTATTTTGGTGGATGGGGTGGGTATAGGAAATGTAATGCCCAGAGTATAAAATACTCAGGTTCTCCCTCCTTGGGGTAATGTCCCAAAATTCCCTGTGTGCTCCAGGTTGCTCAGGCTGGTCAGTGTGCTTGGAGCGTGTTTGGGCATTCTTCAGAATGGTTCCCTTCATGATGAGGTGCATGGCTGCAGAGAAGTAAGAATGTGCCACAGCAGCATTTTGTTAATGCTGGTGTGTGGCATGTTGCAGATTTCATCTCCCCACCCCAGAATGTTTTCAAGAATACATTGATGTTTCGTGGCTTAATGAAGCTGTTTGTTAAAAGGGCACGTGTGTTTCTATAGCTTGTAAAGTGTTACTATTTAACTTCAACCCTGCTGACTTTAGGCTTTATATTATTCTGCAAGGGAGAATTTGATAAGCAGAAGATTGAGTTACTGTCTGTACACTGCATAAAGGTGGCAGCTGTAATACTGTTATGCCCCATCTCAGAGGGGTTTAGCATTCCCAAACCTGTCAGTTGTTATTTGCAGCCTGTGTAAAGCACGTAGGCCAACCTCTGACTTGGCCTTTGGGCCTTAATAAGGTTCCTTTGTTTGCCCATTATTATTTCTGTGTTCATGTTGGGTGCACTTCAGATTAAAAAAACTGCTCATATAGGTTGGGTTAATTTTTATTTTTTTATTTATACTGCCCCATCTTCCTGATGAAGGCTTCTGGATTCTGATTCCCTACAAGTCTAATTTTGTTGGGGTCGTTACCTCCCTTCCATCAGTGCTCTTCACTTTCAGTAACAGCTTTTTTCTCAGCTGGCAGACTCGTGTTTGTGACTCCAGCTGCTGCCCCAGGCCACATCCAGCTCCCAGTGTCTTTAGCACCACTTCCATGGAGCTTTCAGCACAGGGAGCCTGACGTGGCTCGAGGGATCCAAACCCAGTGGCCTGGAGGGAGGAGCAGCAGAGCCTGGTGGCTGGGGCACCCACCCTGCAGCTGCTCTAGTGCTGCCTGCCAGGCCTGCAGCTTGCCTGCCCAGGGTTCTGAGCGTGCCTTGCTGTAGGAACTGAGGCTGGGATTGCAGCTGCCTGCCCTGTTTCAGGTTTCATCTGCTGCTCCCAGCTCTGAGGTTTGGCATCAGTGTGAAACGGGCGCTGCTCGGTTAATTTGCATCTGTGCCGTGCATTAGATGTAAAAATGTGAGAATGAGAAACCTTTGAGAAGGCAGAGCCCGCTCTCAGACCCACTCTCAGGCAGCGGGTTCTGCATCTTGATCCCCAGATCCCAGCTTTTGGAAGGCACTGCCAAAAGCAGCAGGCTGAATAATAAATTGCCATGCTGTCTGCAGCAAGCACAGAGCTGTGCTGGTGTGGGAAGGAAGAACAGAGTGGAATGCTGATGGGAGGAAGAGAGGGAGGGAAAAGGGGATGTAAGGTTTAAGACACAGGTGGGCTTTGGGAGGCTTTATTGTACCAGATGCAGTGCAGTTGAAACGTGGCTTTACCACCTTTAGGCCAGGCTTAGCTCCAGGAGTTTTTGGGCAGCAGTGTGGATCAAGAGCCTAATCTGTGTTATGTAGGTTGTCTCCTCATTATGTTACTGTAGAACAAGCTGGAGCAGGAGGACAAAGAAATATAATGCAGCCACAACTCTTGGAGTATATTTAAATTCTTGCTCTGTGTTTGCTGTGCTGGGCCTAAATTAGTCCTGAAGAACCAGTTGAATCGTGTGAGGGCTTAAAATCTGTCAGGCCCCTGCCAGATTTCTGCCGAGGCCTCCATGATGTTTAGCAAACCAGAATTTCCAGGGTCAGTTTCTGAAATACCAACCACTCAGCCCTGTCTGTGTCACAGAAATGCACTTTTGTAGACTGAAAGGCTGCTGCATCTGCCACTGTTTGCCAGAAAATTCCATTACAGGCTCTTCCCAGCCTGATGGGCCAGGGTTACAAAGAGCCCATGCTTGCACCTATGGATGTCTTGACATTTTTGTGGTCCTCAATGTACACATCTAGTTTCATTTCAGTCATGGTGCTTGTTTCATGTCCTTGGTAACAAAACCTCAATTCCCCACTTCCCCCCACTTTATCAATACTTGCCAGGCATCACCTTCATCTGAAGATCACATAACATTTGCTTTGCTCCTGCATTAGTTGCCTTCCAATCTTTTAAGGTTAGGACATGCATTTCACACTCCCAGTTAGTGTTTCTAAGATACAACCCCAGTCTGAGATGCATTTTTTATGTTACATGAATATAGATCTGATCTAAGCTGTGGAAGAAAAGATGTTTGTATTGTCTCTGTGACTATAGAAAATACCTCAAAACCAGTTTGTTCTGGTTTCTTGAGGTACTTTTGTCCCTTTTGATTCCTTCCTCTCTTTGTCTTGTGTCTGTTTGATGTGGTACATCATGAAAGTTTCTGCATGCTAAAGACAGTAGTAAATGTTGTAGTTAATTTCAGTTTAATATTTTAAAAATAGATGTCACTGAAGGCGGTGCTGAAAGAAGACTTTTCTTGCAGGATTGTGTGGGTTTAACATCACAGGAGGAGCCACTTTAGAGAAACCCCCTTAAGAGCAGACAGAATAAGTACAAGTATTACTGAAGGAAAGCTCCCGAGTTTGTAATGCAGTGATTTAATGACAGTTTTTACACAGTTGTAAATAAATCATAATTTAGGTGTATTTCCAGAGTCAGTAAGTTCCAGGAATGCAAATAAAAAGTTCAAGTGAAAAATGTGTCAGTCCAACATTTGGGAAATAGTCCTATGAGGAAAGAGTGTAATCATTACTAATCTAAAATTTTCAATTTATCTGGATTTTTGAGCCCAGATTATGTTGGGATGGGGCAGTACTTACAGGAGTACCTTTTTTTGGTCGAGATGAATATGCTGGGCTATGGCTGCTCCAGTCTTAAAGGACACATTTTTCCCCAGACTGTTGACAGTTGAAGTGGCTTAGTGTAGAATAGAAGAAGTCAAGGCATTAAAAACATTTAAGAAAGTGCAAATTTTGGTAAGCTGAAACTACAGTTCCCCCAGTGAAGGGATGTGTTACTGAGGAAAGGGTTTTAAAACTTGTTCTTCTCTGCACATGCAGCTTTAAATAAACTTAAAGGGAAAAAAGCCTTAGACTAAACCAACCTGTAAATTTAGCAAACTGAACAACTAACAATGCTTGTCAAGTTGCATGTTAATATATTTGAAATTCCATTCACTGGGTCTGTTACAGGCCAGGCTGTGCTAAAGTGTGCAATAACCAGCCAAAACCACCAAACTGGCTTCTGTCTTAATGGCCAGAAACCTCCTTTTGGATATTGAAGCAATTTCACTAAAGTAGCCATTACAATTCCTGCCTTTTTGTATAAAACAGCTCCTCCTGTGATGTTAAACCCACACAATCCTGCAAGGAAAATCTTCTTTGGTTTGTAGAAGTTCTTATTTCATCATTAATGGTAGTTTTTAAAGCATCTTGAGCTGGCCACTTCGTGGATGTACCAGGTGTTGTAAACACATTTATTTACTTTCCACTGCACAGGATCCTTTTGTGGAAACAGGAGGATGCCTTAAACAACTGGATGTATTTATTCTTACAAATAATTAGAAGGTATTTAGGTATTTTCTTAGTTTGGTTGGCATCATGAAGATTTATTTGAGAGGCCTGAGGAAACTGTTGATTTTAGGAATATGATATAAACCAAGAATATTTCCTTGGAGGTGATTGATAAATAAGTAAATACTAAAAGTGAACTTTATTTCCTCTGGTTTTGTTCCCTCAGACATTCTTTATGAATTCAGAATTGGATTTTGTGCAGTTGATGTATTTTGTGGGAAGGAGCTCCTAGATCCCTTCCTAAAAAATGTGGGTTTAGGTCTCTTGAGATTTTGGGAAGATCTTTTTATACTTCTAGTATCTGTGAAACATCAATTCTATTGCTATTTGTCAGTGTATAAATAATAAAAGGGTAGTTGTGAACTGGACTAGGTGGCGGTAATCTGTAGAAAGCCCTAAGTGCTAAAATAATTCCGTGACCTCCAAAGAGTTGCTCGTGGGATAGAATCCTGATGATGTAGAGATCTACTGCAAATAGGTAACAAAAGCAGAGGAAACAAGTGTTTTTACAGTCTGTGTGCAGTATTTTTTTCGGATAGTGGAGAAAAGTTAAAAGCCAGTGTCTGATTGGGTTCAGTTGAACAGTGTTTCAGCTGGTCTAAGTTGGGGCTGCTAGAGTCCTGAATGGTTCTGCATCCTTTTTGCTGCATCTGATCTTGAAACCAAGGGGTTCAATGTTAATCCCTTTTCCAACAGGATTGTTTTTCTGCTGATTTAACTCCCTGAAGTGGCTTGCTACAGGATGAGCTTACCTGGAAATGCTTATCTAGGGGCAGGATAATGGCAGTGAACACCCAAGAATTATATGTTCCCAATTTTGGATATTGGCTGTTGTGCAAGCACTACAATGAGTAATACATAATCAGAAGCTGTACGCCCTTGAACTGAGATAGCAGCAGCTGTAAGCACAAACTGCAGTTAACATAAAGTTCTCAAAACTAGGATCACATGTTTTCCTGCCTGTGGTTGAGTTAGGTTAAAAGTCAGGCTCGTGGTTCCATTCTGCTCTGTGCTTGCTGTAGATGTTAGTCCTCACAATAGGTGTTTGTTCACACACCCTGTTCTGGCAAAATGGTCCAGAAAATCCTCAATGTTGATTCCTGCAGGGTATTAGGAGTGATTATTTGGGAAGATGCCATGAGGCCTCATTTGTGCTCAGGTGGAACCAGGCCATGGATTTGCCTGCAGTGCTGTGGGTGGCTTTGGTCAGTGCTGGAGGTGGACAGGGACAGGAGAGGGATTTCTCACTTAGGTCACCTAAGGTACAAGCAAGTCCAGGCAGTCCAGTTGAAAACTGATCATCATAGAGTTGTTTTCCATTCTGTAGGGTGCCTATAATTTGTCTTGTATAACTGAATGGAGAACCTTATCTGCTGCTGCTGAACAATTATTTGCCAACTTTAAAAATCAGTCCTTTCTGTTTTCCAGGAAAATAATTGTGCTTCTTGCACAGCTTGATTAGTGTATCAAATACACAAAATTAATTTAGGATTGCTGTGGTTGTGCATCTTATCCGCATTTATTTTTTCCTGAGCTGTTTCTGCCTTTCTGAGTTTGAGTTTATGACCCTGTATCTGCATAGGTGAATGAAATTCCTGGAAGTCTTAATTCAGCTGCCACTGCAGTGAAATGCATGTTTTTGTGTCACCTAGAAAGATTAGAGGAAATCCAACTTAACTACTGATATAATAGTTGAAAGGTGCTTCAGTGGCCCATTCTCTTTAATATGGTTTAAAAGTCAGTACTTAGAGGGCAGGACCTTGTGCTTTTGTAGGGTGGGGTCCTTTTTGTTGTAGCAGACATGAATGGTACATCTGCCAGACCCCTCTGTCCAGTGTACCCAGAATAATTTATTTAAGACAAGTAAATTTCACTGGGTTGGTTATAGTCAGAATCAGAGCTTCCCTCTGATGTTGTTGTATTTGAATTAGTGCTTTATTGAATAAACAACATTGCAGTTTTGGGTCACCTGTAGGGGTAACTTACAGAAATAGTTTTAAAGTTCAGAAATTTCAGCTTCAGTGCTGCTTCTGGAAGCTGAATAATGTTTATGCATGTCAGTTGGGAAGAAATAAAACCGCTAGATCATCTTATACTGTTCTACATCTTAAGCCTGTATCAGTTGAACTACTACAGAATCAAAATTTTGATGGACTTAGGAATGTAAAACTATTCATATGGCGGTTTATAAATTTACTACTACAGAGTTTACAGCTTAGTGCTACTTTGATTCTTTAATCAAATTCATTTTATAATAGTTTAATGTGGGATTTGATATTTGCCTTCCAAGCTACACTGCTTTGCATTAGTGTTAAAAATTGCTTGAATTGCTTGAGAAGTGAATCAAAAGGAGTAAAGGTCTTTAGACTCCTATAAAGCTCAGCCTACTGATTTTTTTTCTTTTTCCTTTATTGCATATCTGCAATATCAGATATGTCCATTTAACAGTTCTGCAATATTTTTGAACCTTTTCCCATTTTATAAGTAGATTTATTAAGTAATTTATTTAGAGGGATATGCTTTGAATTATATCTTGCTAGTAGGACTGACACAAAAACTGGTAATGCTGAAAAATATTCAGAACTAGTGTAGTTACCTTCTGCTTCTCATTCTAAAGCGTGCTGGCACCTTTGAGAGAGAGGAGTGTTGGTTCTCTCTGTGCTGTTTGTCTTTTTCAGCTTCAGAAGGATGCACTGACCTGCTGGGGCAGGGAGCTTGGACCAGGTGACCCAGTGGGATCCCTTCCAGCCTGCCCTATGCTGGGATTCTGGGACCTAGACCCAATATTAAGAATTAAAACAAATTCCTTAAAATAATCTTTTAGCAGATGGCAGGAATTTGGGAGTTTTTTTAGAATTTTCTGGAAGTTTTTTTATAACTGAGTCACACTACATGGTACTGCTGAAAATATTAGAGATGAATATTCTTAATTATAAAATTTCACCAGCAAGGTCTTATAGTAATGATTTAGGGGTTACTATTTTACATCTCACAAAGGCAAGAATTTAGTTGGTGTGGTTTTTGTATTGCTGTTATCTGCCTAAAAATGAGCCAGGTTTTCAAAGTTAGTAAGTGGTTTGGAGTACAGGTCAGAACAATATTTCAGGCTTAAGAAATAAATTTCAGCTCAGTTAGGGTTGTAACAAACATGTATTTTAAGGCTGTCTGTGTGTGATCTTCACAGTGTAATTTTTTATTCTACTTGTGTTAACAGTGTTAGATCTAGAAAAAAACCCTGAAAATCATAAAGCAAGTTATTTCCAAAAGTGTTTGAAAGTAACTGTGTTAAAAAGTTTGCAGTCAATTTGGTACAGCTTTTAGCCCGAAAAAAAGCTTTTAAACTTCAGTAGGAATGTCTGAGTGTTTTAAAAAAAGGTGATGTTAGTGCCAAAACTACAGGAGGCATCTGTAGGGTTGAGAGATCAGAAAGTGAACAAGGAAATTGTGCTTGGATAGTGTGTATCTGTTTCTGCTAAATATCAGCTCCTGATTTTCTTGTTAAACCTGTGATACCAAATACCTTCTGTTCTCCAAGTCCTGAATGACTCCTGGATAAACTGGATTTGTTTGCCTGAGCTCTGTGATAGAAATACTGGGCTGAATTTACTTTTTGCATCTTAAAGTTCCAGGTTGGTAAAAATGTTTAAAATTCATAGTGCAGTAAATATTCCAGCAAACTCAAATTTGTTTTCATGTTTTAGAGACGTTGAGTTGGTTTAGTCTAACTTCTTGGTTGATGTCCATAACATGTAGAACTTGTGCGAAGTGTGCATTATTTTCCTGGGACAACTTGTTTTCTAGCTGAATTCCACTTTAGAAACTGCATTTTAAAAGCTGAGCTGTGGAATGTTATGCTGTTGAAATGTTATCTTTTGCTTGACTGTGTAGGTGGGATAGAACTTTTCAAGCACTGCTTGTGATCTCTTATGTCTTCTTTTTAATTTTTCTAGACTGCTGAATATGTGCCAGAAAAAGTGAAGAAAGCTGAAAAGAAACTAGAAGAAAATCCATATGACCTTGACGCTTGGAGCATTCTCATTCGAGAGGCACAGGTTTAGTGATATAGGATTACATTTCCTTATCTATGGTCCACTCACACTATTTCGTTCTGGAGTAAAATCAGCATAATCATTTACATAAATCATAATACTGTAAATGCTGTTTTGATTTTCAATTTTTAGAATCAGCCTATAGACAAAGCACGGAAGACCTATGAACGCCTTGTTGCCCAGTTCCCCAGTTCTGGCAGATTCTGGAAACTGTACATTGAAGCAGAGGTTAATATTTTTACATTTTTTCTTACATAACATTTCATAGGATTTTAAGTTTATATTTTTATAAGCATGAATAAGATAGGCACATAATATCTAGGGGAAAGGGGATTTTAAATATGCCTTGCTTTATTTTGTAAAATAGGTACAAAGGAATGATTAAAATGAATTCTAAAGTATTGGGTCTTTCATGAGTTGATGATTGTTGCATTATGGAATTGCAACAACATTAAAACTGTTTCAATGGTATTGGAGTGCTTTAGCCTTTTATTTGCTTGTCGTGTCAATTTATTGCCTCCTGTGTCATTTACTTAGAGGATTTTTTTTTATTTACACATACAAACTTATTTGAGTGACTTTCTCTAAATATTTGGTTCTTTTATTTTATTTTTTTTTTTGCTTTCTTAGGGAATTGAATGTTTCTGTGAACAGTGTTTGCAGGGAGGGTGTGGGGATGGAACTAATTTCTGGAATGAAAATGCATTAGCCCAACTCATTAGCTTTTAAAAATCCCAACAAATTGTGATTGTTTCCATGACTGGGTAAGACTTATCACTAAGTGCATTGGTCAGTGAACTGTCTCTAATGACATGCCATGAAATTCCCTGTATAATCATGGGGGGGTGGTGGTGTTCATTTTGGTTTGATTCCTTTCTGTAGCTGGTATTTAATACTAATACACATGGTTTCTGTGGGCATCTTCTGGCTGCACATCTTCCTTGAGACAGATTTCATATATGCTAAACTTCAGGGGTGGGGACCTGTATTCTGTAGATGAGAAATGAGCTCTTTTTCTTCCATTTGCTGTGAAATTTCATTGCATACTTATCATATCTTATTTTACATTAAATTACTTATCCAGAAATGTCTGGCAGTAAATTTTGAAGATAAGGACAATTGGGATCATGGGAATTGAGCAGAAATTTTTATGTTGTAGTTTATAGTAAGATGCTGCAGTGCAAAATAGTGCCATTTAAATTGAATGCTACCAAATTAAATATATAGAGTTTTCACTATCTTGTTTAGAATGTTGATGTTTATTCATGTTTGGGAGATTGCAAATGGACTAACATCCAAATACATCTTTTTCCTTTTTGGATCCTGCAGCCAAATCCATTAGCCTCTTGTACCCTGAAATTTTTGCTACAGCTTCTAGTTTTTAGAATCTAATCTTATTTCATCATTTCATTAAATTGCCTGATTTCTGTGCTTTTTTAAAACCTTTATCTTTCTCATGCCTCAAATTTAAGGGTTGAGTAAGGCCATTTCAGAAAGCCCGTACTACACTGTACATCCTTCAGCAGAAAGTCCTGTTGTCAGTGTAAAGCTCCCTATCTTAAACCACATTCAGAGATGAACTGACAGACATTACCTCCCCTAATTTATGATCTAAGAGTATTTAGAAACCTTAACAGTGGCAAACTTGGAACAGTCTAGGGCAGAATTTTTTACCTGTTCCTTCAAGGAGAGCAGATCAGCACCAGGGAACACGAGGTAAATCTGAGAGGGAAAAAATTGTCATAGCCATCACTAGTTCTTGTGTGTCTGCTTATTAATACACTTCAAATATTAGAGAAATGGAATATATAGTTCTGTTGTTCAAAACAATGGAAAAATAGGAACTGCAGATTTCCAGTAGAGGCTGCACCTGAAGAGGGTTATATTTGAAAGAAATGTAAGAAGGTAATTTTCAGAAATTTATCTTTTAACAGCCAAATTTTGAAAATCCCAGTTATGACTTAATTTTCAACTTTCCTGGTTACAGTGACATGTTACAACTGATAGTAATTTACAAACAAAGCAATATGCTTTTCTCTGGTTTTTTTTAAGCACATGTGAGCACACATAGCTATAAGTTGAAACAACTTATTTCCAAATTCCTCTCTATAAAAAGATATGGTCACAGAATTGGGCACTGTTGTCAGTGTTGTTTTCAGTTGCATATCATTTGTGCAGTCCGTCTGGGTGAGATTCAAATCAAAATGCTTTATCAAATGTTCTTTAAACCCTGTGGTTAAATTTAGACTTCAGTTCATTTTTGAAGGCTGAGTAGAGGAATTCTGTTCAGGCTTCTTTTTATTGCAGCCTTAAGATGTGCAAGGAATATAAGGAAAGTATTTTCCAAAAGCTTTCTTCCTTGGCAATTTTAGTAGTCTCCTCCTGCTAGAAAACTTTTCTTGGGCTGTTAGAAGTATATGAGTTTCTAGCCATGATTTAGTAAAATAAACCTGTGGTTGATCTCCAGCACTGCTTTCAATTTACTTTTGCTGCCTCATTATTGAAATCTGAAAATTGTAAAATCTTCAGTCATCTGTTACCTGCATTTCCTCTGATGTCAAAAAATACTTTCACTCCTTAACAAGAAAATGTTTTCTCTTTGCATCCCAGAAAGACAGAAAGGGGGGGGAAATGGGGGTTCTTTTCTGGCAGGCTGTCTTTCACTAGAGAATTCTGCCCTCTGCAAGACATAAATCAGAGCTGAACAATGTTCCTTAGTTGTGGTGTATTGGTAGATGAGCCAGGGTGAGGGTTATGAAAAGGGCCTTATGAAAAAGAAATTAGCCCTTTAACAGCTGTACTCTCAAAGTTGTTAGAAGTCTTTAAATTCCCCTTTGTCTGACTTAACAAATGTGTTCTCTTTAGTCACTTCCAGTCTTCAGTAGAAATTGTTGATAAACTATCTGAACAAAAACTGCATGTGCCAGTTCTTTTTGTAATGTATAACTTGTAAGTGCAGGCCTTGCTGCTGTGATTACCTCTTGGTTTTATGACTGTGTTTGTTCAGCTCACTGACTGTTGTGCTTTTTGTGTATGGCTGTGTTCCCTAGTGGAATATGGTGGAGAACAGTGCTCAGCACTCAGTGTATCATCCAGCTCACCACAACTGGTACACAGAGCATGCTAAAGGAACCACATACTTCACATTTAGCATTTTGTGTGCCAAGCACTGATTTATATGCTCTGCTCTCTGCATTGGGACTGGTTAGGTAGTCAGTAGAACGTGGAGATTAGTTAGGAAGAGCATGCTTTGACAGTTTGTTAATGGGAATTACACTATTAAAGTTGAAATTGATGAAAAAAGTTTGGATTCTTGCGCTGGTTCTTATTTCTTCTGACCTTCAAAGAAGAATTACAGGACTTAGAAATTATATAAGTGGATGAAACAACTCCCAGTTCACAGCTGGTTTTGGGTCATAGTGTTTGAACACCTAAGTAGAGTTTTGGATTTGATAAGTATTTAAGCAAGTAGAATAGTTAACTTGCTATTCTGCATCTCTTAAAATTTAGGAAGTGGAACAGTAGTGCTATTCTTCCCCAACTCTTATTTTCTCTAGTTACTTAAAGTACACTTTTCTTCTGATACCTTTCCCATAAAAACCTCCTCTCAGAAAGCTTGGCTCTGTTGACATGGCAGTTGTATAAAGGAGTGTCTAAGTCTCAGCCCCACTGTGCCATAATGTTAAATCCATAGATCACACGGTCTGGACTCTAGCCTGCTCTGCTGATGTGCTGTGTCTCCCTGGGTAAGTTATTTAACCTGTTATTTAACAGATACCTACCTACCTACCTCACAGGGTTGTTGTGAGGCTGCTTTAGTGATTAAAGTGCTTTTGGCACCTGCCTAAAAGGTGCTACAGAAATGTGAAAATAAATCCAGTTTAATACCCTATGATCCCATAGGCCCAGCTGTCTTTTACTATTTCCTTTGTCACTTTGACTGATTGAACCATCTTTTAGATACAGAAGGACCTGATAATGCATTTCATGCTCATGAAAGAACATTTACTTTACCAGTCTTGTAAATACTTCAGTAGTTCTGAAGCAAACTTTTGAAATTGCCTTTTTTTTCTCTGCTAGTTTCCTTTGAGAAATCACCAGGTTGAAAATCCTCTTAGGCACATTTATTAAACTGTATTCACATACTTTCAACATTTTTTTAATGATCTAAGGAATTTTTAGTTCCAGTTACTCTGAATGGAAACTTTCCTCTGTAATTGTCCTGAATGCTTCAGGCCAGTTCACACCACAGCTTTTACCTTTTTTATTGAGTGGTACAGCATTATATCCTGGTCACTTTGAACATTGTTAATAGGGGTTGAAAGGTTGCCATAATTAAAGACATAAAAATCATTTCCAAAAGACAGTTGTGACAAGTAGCCCAAGTCTAGAAACAATAAATACAAAGCTGATAACATACATGTAAAAGGTTTGGCTGTTAATATGTATTTTTTTGTCTTGAGAATTTTGCAAGACTCCTGTGTTATTGCTTGTCCTAAAGAAATGCAACCAGATACATTTGTTTAGATAACTTCTATTTCATATGGACATTTTGAATTTTAACTGTCTTGGTCACAAACAGATGCTGTGTGAGGCATCTCACATTCAGGGGGTGGGACCACAGCTTAGGGTTGTTTTGCATTTCATCATATGCAATACATCAGTATCTTTAATCCATGTAATTCACACTGGTGTGGATACTAGTCAGAATGTATCATTTAACGTACTTGTATATGAAAAATGTAAATAAAACCATTTAGAAAAATTATTGTTTTTGTTTAAAATGTCTGTGTTTCTTCAAAGCATTTTCTTCCCCTGTTTTACTTTAGTCTGGTTATAAATTCAGAAAGGAGAATATTGTGTACCTATCACCAAAATTATTCTGCTTGGGGAAAAATGGGAACTGACTTCTGTCAGGATGCAGTTGGAGTGATCAGAAGTCAAAGTAGAATAGGTTTCTTGCCTGAGATTCTGTTTAGTGGTACTTTCAACTGAATATATTGTGTGTATCACCAGCTGATCTTAGTGAATTTCTTAATGGAAGGCATCCCCATGATAATCCATGCCCACCCCACTAGCCAGCCACATTTCTCATGGTAAGCTCCTGCTTTGAGAAACTGCTGTACAGGTGCTCTGTACAAATACCCATACTGCACAGTCTTGACTGCCTCAGTCTGACATTTTCAATCTTTTTTACAACTGTATTATTATGATCTTATTCATGTGTGGACTTGTTCCATTCCTGTTAATAAATGTTGTTCTGTCTGTGTGATTATTGTAGACTTGCACTAGAAAGTGAATGCACCTTTTTCCTGTCTCTTCTGCTCCAAGTGTCAATACAGGTGTGTCTACATCTTGCATAGTTCCCCTGGTCCTACAAGCTGTGTAATATCAGAAAATTGCCCACATACTGACATTTGTAGTTTGAGAAGATGCATGCAGCACAACACTAGTGGGTTGCTTCATAATTCTATTTGCTGTATTTGATCATTAAAACCTACTGTGGGGAAGTTTGAGGACATTTCTGAAGTGGAAGTGCTGCCTAATGAAGAGATTACTCTGACCCTCTTCTGTAGTGTGTTGCTATTTACACATGAATAAACACAAACTACTTCCTGTTCTGTTGTATTCTTTCCATGTGGGGCAACAGAAATATCTCCCTGTTAGCTGTGCTAGCTATGTGCTCTTGTTCACAACACTTCTGAAGTCTCACTTTCAAGTGTAACAAGGACAGTGAAAACTTTTTGTGTGCTTTCTTCTGTTGAAGTCGTTTGTTGATTCTTTGATATTTTGAGGGGGGATCTGAGCATCAGGTCAGGCACAAACTTGGGCTTCTTATATCAGAACCTGAAAGAACCAGAAGTAAAAACAAGTTTCTTGTGTATGCTGTATTTGCTATGGATTGGTTCTCCATCTCCCTGCGAGAGGAAAACCGTGATTGTAATCTTTTGATTCTTTTCTGTATCTCTTCTAGCTGCCAGCTGGTTGAGTTTCCTGATCTTTATTCAGATTTTGAGAAACATGATGGTTGAGAGAACACTTTCTGTTAAACCTTCTCTGCTAGTGCTACTACATAAAATGATGTGTGACTGTTTGCTGCAGAATGTCTTTACAGACTGTGGGGAGGCTTTGAGTCATAGCTGGGATGAGATCCAGTGACTTTCTTAGCTGGAAGCTCTGTGGAAGCAAGTCCTTCCCCGTGGCATTCCTGTGTCCTCTTAGTGGTCTTCATTTACAAGAGTGCGTTGGGTTTCCCCCTCGTTTTATTCTTGATTTTTCTCACCAGTGGCTTCAGAATGATGGGTGCTCCATCTCCAGTGACAGTTTTGGATTTCTCCAATGACATGTGTACCTAACATCCTGTGACCTTTTTTTTTTAATTCTTACATAAAGCAATTCAGAAGTGAGAAGACATATGCATTGGTCCATAACTGTATAACATTGCACAGGTAGCATTTGCTTTGTGCACATTATGTACATGTAGTTAACTACACATGAGGAAATCTTAATTTGTAATTAAATAATCTAATTTCTAGTTTTTGTTATTATTCTATTATTTCAAATAAGCTAAGTAATTTGAATCTGATCTGTAGTGGGGTTGAGCTGGTTTGGTAATGACAAATATAATACAAAAGCATGGGAGCATTTCCAGGGTTCACTGGAACATCATAAATGTTACATTTTGAGGATAGGCAGATAAGTAGAAAGGTGTTCTTTTTTAATTGAGTTTGTGCACAGTTTTCAGTAATAACTTCTCTAGAGTGGGCTCCTGTTGCATCTTGAGACAAGACCTCGCTGTTAATCTGAAGTGTAAACAGCTGGGCTGTCTCTGTTCCATTAAAAGCAGATTGGACAAGCCCTGTGACAGGGGCTGTGCATTAATCTTAAATTGCACCAGTTCCAGTGAGAACACAGTGCTGATCTGATGGCAGGTGCTGTACCCAGTGCTCTTGTAGATTGCTGGGCTCAAGGCTTTGAGAACTTTAACATCTCTGACATACTCCAAAAGGAGAGGATTTAGTATGCTGAGGATGTGTGCTAATTTCACTTGTGCTTTCACCCTGGCTCTGAGTTCCAGCAAAGCAGCTTGTACATATGTTTAAATTACATCGTTTTTTTATCCTTAATTCAAACCATTCCCCTACATCAGCTAATTTGGAAAGTTTAATATTGTGATGGAGGATCAAGTGTTTTACCTCCTTTGATTCCTGTAATCTATCTGGGTGACACTTTGAGATTCTAATGAGGACAAGATACTCAGGCCAGCCCTTTATGCTTTGCATTAGGGCTTGAAATAGAGAGTCAGAAATAACCAGTGTGTGAAACTAGAACAAGAGATGACTGTACATTCTTGCTATAAACAATCTGATACTTCTGTATTGGTTTTTGTGAGAATGGATACATTGCTTAAAATACATTCCAGGTCTTGCATTTGGACTAAAATAATGCCTAGTTGTTCAGTTTATAGTATTTTCTACATCCAGACTGCAACAAAGTCAACTTCCTTTAGCTGTTGTTCACCCTTGAAGTATGGGTTCTCAAACACAGTTTTTACTGTTTAAACAAAATTAAAATGAACTCTCAGTTTGAAATTTAGATTTGCAGAAATGGGGTGGCAGGTGTGTAGTTGTATATGTGCTGTCCTGCAGATAAAACAGATTATGAAGTTAGCATGTTAGCTAACTTCATTGTATTCAGTGGAGCTGCATTTAAACATCAAACTATGTTTAAAACGTTCTCTCAATTTAGGATTTTGATTATTTTAATTGTTATGGCTAAATGCAGACTTACTGTAGGTTCTATGCCTGTGGATTCCTGAGGAATCTGTCAGACTATGCATATGCATCTGTGTTCATGTGTGTGTGTGTGTATGTGTGTGTGTATGTGTGTGTGTATGTTTAGATTATAAGGTCACACAGCATAATGTTCTTTTTAAATCATAGAGTAGGAATAGGAGTGGGTGAACTTACCAGTGCAAATTGTCTGCAGGTAATTTACTCCCTAAAAGTGTATAGGTACTTAGAAAAATAATGTATGGAGAATATATTTAGAATTTCAGTGAAAAGGATTTTATTATCTGCAGCTTCAGCCTGAGTGCAAAAACATGCCTTGGTGCTGTGTGTAGAGGAGTGGGAAGATAGAGCTGGATTCCCTCTTCATTTTTGTTGTCTTGATCCCAGTATTGGCTTGCCTTTTCTCCATTCCTACCTACCCGTCACCGTACTGTCTGTGTGTGTTTTTATGGGCAGATGCAGGAGTATATTCAGTGTAAGAATTGTCAATCTCAGCTATTGCTGGGTGCTGTATCTTCCAATGTGTGCTTGCAGTTCATCTTTCAGATGATGAGGAGGTCCCAGGAGGCCTTGGCAGGAGCTGTCACTGCACAGCTCAGAGGTGTTCTTTCAGTGCCACAATTGTACTGCCCATTTCAGATGGGGCAACAAAGGGACTGGGGGGGAGATTCCCTAGTAATGAAATGTAACTGATTTGATCTAAAAAACAAATCTCAAATTAATCCCCTGACAGACTTTTTTAACATTGTAATTACTGCAGGAGAAATCTGGTATTCTTGCTATCTCTAAATTCTGCTTATGCAGTTATGCAGCTGCTGGTTAGTAATGGTATTGCATTTGTAAAGTGTGCAAGCACATTTAACAGCCTGTGATGAGCACTATATTGTAGGAACAGTTCTGAATTAATTTCTTTTAAACTCCCTGAGACATGGTTCAGTCAGTCTCTGTAGGTTACTCTTTGGTATTGTATCACAGAAAATTGCATTACAGCATGCAGAGCTTGAGGTACAAGCAGCCTTGCTATTGATATTAATGCAGCACGGGCTAGAATGATAGGAATTATATATATATATGTGTGTATAGGCTTGCAGCTACTTAAAGGTGTTAAGCATTTCTAATATACAATTAATACAAGCCGAAGATGAGTGACAGTGAATAAGTTCACAAAAAATTCCTTTTGTAACACATTTGCTTTTGGAAGTTTAGCTTGCAGTTTTCCTTCCACCAGCTTTGTCAGTTGAGCCCTTCCCAAGATTTTTCCATGGCGCTGCAATAATTAATAGTTTTAGTTCCCAGCAGTGTGCTTTGGAAGTGTCCCTGACAGTGCAGCCAGGTTCCTCCATGAGGAAACATTTCCTTCATACCAGGTCAGAGCAGCAGGCCCTACACTGAGAGCCTTAGTCTGGCAGGGTTCATTTCACTGGGGGAATTTTGTCATTCTGGTCCTGACTGACTGTGCCTTTGGGAATTTGAAGTTCTGCCTAGTTGCAGGATTGTGCTAGATATTCTTACTCCCTGTGATAATGGCCAATAGTTGGATAAAAAGTGACTAGGAGAAAGTGCAGTTCATTTATAATAAAGACTGTAAAGTTCAAAGGACTGGTTCTAAATAGAAAGGGATAAATGTTTAAAAGCACACACAGATACCCTGGAAAACCCTACTAGCTATTTAAGGGGTTTTTTGGTAAAAATGCACTCTTAAAATAGTCCCAAATGCATGACTTGTTGGTCCAAGTCACCCAAAGAAGTGCAGTGGGTGCAAGCTAAATGCAGAGCAGGGTCCCCATCCCTACTCCACCCCCTAAGAAAGAAATTGCTGCCCTGGTGCCTTACTTGCCCATGATTGTTGTCCACCAGTTACCATTCCCCAGGGCAATGTTATCAATAATTGTAGCTCAAATGAAACTCTGCACAGAAGTCCTTGAGCAGGATGGGCAGGCACCTCAGACTACTCCACAGTGTTTCCTCCTGATAAAATATCAGTGCTTGTAAGCCTGAGCAGGAAACAGACTGTATGATTTATTGTTACAGGATAAAAATTCAAGTTCTCCCACTCAAAGTGTGACTAAACTTAATTCAGGCCTCACTTTTTTTTTAGTGGGGGGGGAATTCAATTTCAGATTGATACACAAAAGCACATGCTTTTTTTGCATGTGTACAGGATGGGTGTTTTTTGAGAAGTACCGTAGAACTTTAAAATTAGCTGGCTTGAATTCAGGAATATTTTTTCTGGCACTAAGCAAATGGAGGTAAGTTTTGTGCTAGTGGTCTTAGCTGTTAAAAAAATACTGTTTCATTATGAGCTATTTACAAAAGAAAAAAGGCACCAAGTTAGAGATGACATATTTATTTGTCATTTTACTGATGCTCCAAAGTTTGGGTTTACCCCTAGAAAAGTTTGAATAAGGTCAGCTGTGAGTTTTTTTAATTTGCCAGTGAGAAAAGCACTGGTGTTTTCAAACAATTAAGTTTGATAATTCTGGTTGATCTCCTCTCTGACTCAAATGAAGAGCCTGCACTGGGGAGGTGTCCTTAGACTTCTAGCAGTCTGTCATTTCTGCACAAGCTTCACAGTCAAACATTTTTCACTGCACTTGGAGTGTGCCTTTGTGCCTCTGATGTACAGAAGAGTTGAGCACCTGCTGAGTTGCTGCAGCTGCTTGAACCCTGTGCTGGTGGTTGTTTTTGCCTCCCAGGCTGGCAGAGTTGCTGTAACTGTTAGAAAGTGCTGGTTTTCACCTGTGAAAGCAAGAGATTTCTGCTGCAGTCAGTACTGGAAGTCAGTTCTTAGGTGCTGCCTGACTCAGCCCATCACAGAGCTTTTGCAGTGATGCTTCAGTGTGTTGCTGAGCCTTCAGAGTGGATTTTGAAGGCTGCTGCATCACCATGATGACACGTGCCCAAACCAAGCACCATTGCCAAGCCTGTTCTCTTCCAGAACTGGCCTCGAGTTTGGACCTGGGCAGATCCACATCTTGGGAACCTTGGCTGCCTTGCTGGGAGCTGCACCTTCTCAATTCAGAGGGCTTACATGATGTTTTCTACAGGTCTCTGTTTTGTTCTTAGCCAAATATTTTCTCCAGTTAAGCTCTTTTATTAGTTACATGTCCCTTTTACAAAGTGCTTTGCTATTGACATGTGCTTGGTGTTTTTATATCCAACCTGCTCTTGGCATCCTAGCTTAAAGCAGCAAAATAGAAGAAAAAAGAGCTCTCTTGGGATTTCTGAGATCCCATACGTGCTTCTATGCAAATTACATTAGCTAGGAGCCTACATACCATTTTGAACACTATGCTTTAATTTTCTCTTTGCAGGCATTTGCAGCATTCTGTAATGCAAGTGCTGTCTGAATGTATTCTGTATTTACATAACAATGCACCTAACCTCGGAGGCTGAGGATCAGTCTGATGGTTTTGAGAACCATTCTCTGGGCCATTTCTGCTACAAATTATTGGAAAATTGCTCTTTATGTTCTAAGAACAGAGGCAAAATATTTGTTGTCTGCTAACAAGCCAAGCTGGTCTTGTGCTAATATTACAAGAGTAAGAAGATTATGCTGTATGACATAATTACATCATCTAGTACTATTTTTAACTCCTTGAATAACCTTTTCCTTAGGAGAATTGCTTGTTTGGCTGGATTTACTGGGGAGAGCCTTTCTGAGACCAGTTCCATGCTAGAAAATGTGAGCCACAAATGCATGGCCACGGAATGAATTGGGCCACTCAAAAAGGCAGCAGTTCTTTCTGCTCTTATATCTTCATTTGGGTTAGCAGCCCTTTTTGCCAAGTCCCTGTGGAGGCTGCCTTACAGATGTGTAGCTTTTAAAAAATTTTATATTCTAGGATCTCTTCAAGAAGTAAGATCTCTTTGAAATTGTATATTGCTCAGGTGTACTTTTAACATATGCTTGGTGAATGAACAGAGATTTCTTCCATAAAAATTATTATTATTTGATAGCCATATTTTACTTTAAAAATTGTCTGAAATACTATAATTGACAGATTGCTTATCAAACTTACTCTTTTCTGCCCTTTTATGCAAACCCTTTTCATCTGAAAAGAATGTGTCAAAACTGAGGCATGTGATGAGTATAGTGAGAAATTATAAAATTATAAACCTAATGGGGAACTCTGTACCCCTTAAAACACCTCATTTTCCTCAGCTATAACCTCAAATGACATAGTAAACTGCCACTTTCTTGAAGAATTTGAGGACAGCAAAATGAAAGCAGGAATGGTTTTTTAAAATAGCTGTACATTACTGTAATGGACACTGATAGACATGAGAAAACACAATGATTTCAAATTAAGAGTCTTAATAAATTACATCTTGGGTCACAGCTTTGTAGGGTGTGAGAGGAACAATTGGCTTTTTTCCCCTAGGTAGTGATGCCTCACATACCCTTTATTCCATGTAATCTGTTGCAGTGGTCTGATCCCTGCCTTGTTTTTAGGTCTGAGTGTAGCAAGGAATTTCCAGCTTGGATTATTATCCAGCTTGGATTATATTATTATGAAAATTGACTTTTTATTAAAATGAGATTGAGAATCTGGGTATGAAGTAGAATCTGGCTAAAACGTAGTGGGTGCTTCTTCTTCTTATTATTATTATTATTATTATTATTATTATTATTATTATTATTATTATTATTATTATTGCAGCTATTTTGGGGTAGAGCCTGTGTGGTGGCACTGGCAGACTGCAGTGGGTCTGTGCTCCTCAGATAATAGGCACTGGTGCCTATAATCTTATTAAATCAGCTGCAAAAAGCATTAGAGGAGTGCCTGTGTTCAATTGCAATGGGCCCTGCTGAGGCACTGTTCTCTTTTAAAAAGCAATTGAAGTAGACAAATGGTGTAATTTTCTGGTTTTACAAATTAGGGATCTCTAGCCCAATGAGATGGGCAAGTTCTTCCCTCTTAATGAAACTTTAAAACTTCAGTGATCTGGCCAACAGCTGAGACTGATAATCTTTAATTTATCTCATTGCATTTTGTCATGTTAGATAGAGATTATCGTGCAATCCATGGGTGCTAGATGTGCTTTTGATCCTATAATTTGAGAGTTAAATCATAAAAAGTAAATTTTAGGAGGAAAGTCACTGCTGCTTTGCATACTTCCTAAGAACTGCAAAGGATCCCAGTAGATCTGGGGGGTGTTAGCTGTCCAAAACCACATCCTAGAACATCCCACTGCTTCTGTAAGGTACAAGAGACCTTGAGGAAGGGAAGAGCAGCAGAAGTGAACTGAAGCACACAGGAAAAACCAAAATGCCTTAGTTGGGAAGGAAGCAAGTTTGCAGGGCTGTGAATGGGGGGTGGTGTTTTCCACTGTGCCTTAAAGGGAGTGTGAAATTGAAGAGGAAATTACAAGCCACGGGGCATGTTGAAAATTGACTTTTCATTAAAATGAGATTGAGAATCTGGGTATGAAGTAGAATCTGACTAGAATATAGTGGGTGCTTAGCATTTGTAAATTACTTCATACAGCTAATATTACATTCCATTTCATAATGGGCAGATTGCCTAAATAAAAAAAAGAGAATGGTTTTCCTGGGTTGGAGAATATATTAGAGTGGGTAGAAACAGAGCAAGGGAAACAAGCTGACAGTGCTGATGTGAGCTGTATATCTGGGAGCTTCATCAAAGAACAGCCAGTGCAGTAGACTCACAGGAAAAGAAAACTTCGACATGGAGCAGTTCTCTTCTTCACCCCCAGTTTCTGGGCAGAAATGTCAGAGCTGTAGGGTGCTACAGTAAAAGAGAAGCGACACTGTCTGTTTGTTTTGAAGAGCATAGAGTGTGCTTTTCATCATGATTTAAAAGGGCTGGTTCTGCAGCTTCGCTCCTAATCTGTGAGAAATATTTGCAGTACTGGGGCTCAGTTAGTCAGGAAGAACAGCAGTGAGATAATAGCAGATGGGTTTGGTGTTTAAACATAACTCCCAATTGGGGTGGGGGGTGTGATTGGGGTTTTTTTAATGGAAGTGTGTTCTGGAAAGAAAGTAAAACTCCAAAATGAGAAGAGATAACAGTAGGATGCTGTCGATAGGAAGGAAGAAAAAAGACACATGAGAAATTGCTTCTTTTTTATAATCAGATGAATAACAAAAGAGATGTATTTGATGTCTGAATTAAGTGAAATAGGGAGTGAATCAGTGATTGCAATTCAGAATCATTCTCCAACCAGAAAAATCACTGAAGAGTTTTGTCACTGCAGTTTGGTTTTTTTTAAGGCAGCCTATAAATAAATATTTCTCTGTACACCCTCTGTCTAGTCTCTTGAGAGTGGTGCCTGAAAATTATCCATTCTTTTCCAAATACTAACATGAAAGAAGGCCCTCCCTGCAGGACCAAGAGCCAGCAGTTTTTTTAAGGGGGTAGGGGTGGATGCTACTCCTGCAGATTTGGCTATTTCATAGAAGTAGACAAATTTCTGTTTTTATTTCTAATGTTCTGTTTAAAAGAAAATTAATCAAATTGCACTAAGGTGTAAACCAAAGTACAGTTGCTAGTTTTAGTAGCTCTGTCTCTGAGCTCTTATTTGTTAGTGAAGCATTTGCCCTTGACACTAGAGTAGGTATTTAGGAATTAGGATAGGTAGGTAGTTCTTTTATATTCCAAACTATATTATTAGTAGCAAAGTTTATTTACTGCAGTGCATTAATCCTTCATCACTTCTAGATCAGTGTTTGCTGTAAGTAACAAATAGGCTGTCAGTATTCTCAAGCCTTGTATTTCTGCACTTCTGGCATGCAGTTTGCTCATACCTAAGCACTTTCTATTCAAGTATTTGTATGGATTGATTCCTTTCCTGATGCATCTGAAAATTAAAAGTACTGGGTCTTTCAGTCTAATAGATTAAACAAAAAGACATCTTCCACTTGCAGTTTTTTTTTAAATTGGTAATTATTTGTTTACATAGTGTTTTTTATTAAGAATGACAACACTTTAACTGGGGAATGTTACTCTGTCTGCAGAGGGGCATTTCACAAGTTATTCTTTTGCACCCTTTTCCAAAGCCTTCTGCTCTGAGCTGCTCCTTCCCCACCCTCAGGCCCCCTGGGTTCCTTTCTTTCCCAGACTTCCAGATAAATCTAGTTTTAGGTTTGCAGTTTCAGAAACAGCCTTTTCAAGTCTTCAGTGTAATTTTTGCAGTTAGTCAGTGAGGGAGATGTTCAGGCAGAGATTCTCCAGGCTGCTGCCTCTGAGAGGAGAGATGTTGGTAGAGTGTGTTAACTTGATATGCTGTGGTTAATTGTTTCTCAAGGCTGTTGCAGGTTTTATTAAAGGCTTGGGGTGATGAAGCTGTAATGAGAATTTTCAAGAAGTTAAGAGAGTGAGGAGCAGTCTTGCATATTGCTGCCCGTTCATGCGCTGGCTCTGTCTCTGCCACTGCCCTGTCCCCATTTCCTGCTGCCACTTAGCTCCCTATGAAAATTGCTGCCCTTCATCTCCTAATTATCATTTTTCCTGTAGACATGACCACTTTTTTCTGTTGAAAATGGTAATGTGGCTCGGAATTTTGCTATTAAAAGTCAGCTTTCTCACTATCTGTTCAGTAAGTGCCTATTCAACTATTTTTGTGTGCAGGATATGAACTGGTAATTGGATTTACAGAACTGCAGCTTTGCTTCATTAGCAGAGCCAATATTCTCAGTTGCTGTAAAGGTTTTTATTCTTAAATACTGTGAGCAAATTGAAAGTGTACCTAACTATAAATATAGTGTATGTGACGCCCCAAGGATGATGGGGATCAGGAAGCTGGTGGAACACTGGGACAGGCTTCCCATTGGGGTGGCCCAGAGCCTGCTGGGGTTTAAGTGTCATCTGGACATGTAAATTACATTTAAGTGTCATTTAGCCCTTAAGAACATCCTTGAGCCTCTTGTCAGCCCTGAAGCTGGACTGGCTGACCAGGTTAGGTTCCTTCCCACTGAACTAGGGAATGAGTTCCCTTCAGTTAACAAACAAAAGCAATATTTCCTAATACTTATATTGAGACTCTGGTTGTAATTTTGTATACTGTGAAACAGATTTTGTGTATTCTTTTAAAAAACCCCAAACTGCAATAAAAATGGTGCGTGCCTTTTAGTGTTTGTAACAAGACCAGATTTTAGGAAAACCCTCAAAAAGGTAACACCTGTGTAGCTGTGGTGTTCCTTTCTCCCAGTTTGTCTCTCGTCAGCTGCTGCAGTCTCAGGGCTGCAGTGTTTCTCTTCAGGTCCAAAAAATCTCTAAAAAACCTTGGAGAGTAGTGCAGGGGCAGTGGGAGCAGTAAAGAAAGCAAGAGGATCTACCTCACCAAGGGAAGAGCTGCAGGGAGTGAATAAGGGAACATCAAATTTTCTGCTGGAGAAATTATTTTTTTTTCTCCTGGAAAGTAATAATTGCTAGAAAGAAAATGGAGTTGGGCTATAGAAATAAATGAAACCGTGCTGGTCCTTAATTATCATATACTAACTGTGCTTCCTGAGGTGTTTGATAGAAAGCTGAAGAGGTTAAAGTAAAACAGGGATGCTTTTTAGGCTTGTGATGCATGTTGCCAGACAACTAGAACTAGTATTAAGTCTCTAGATTAGTAAAATCACTTGCCTTGCATAATCATAAATGATTCATGTGGCTTTTAAAAGTCTGTTTAAAAGGATGAAGTGCTGTGTAATTTATGGATTAAGTTTTGCCCTTCAATGCTTGTGAAGCTCATTATAGGGAATTACATTGTGTATTCTGGGAAGAAATTTGACTTGTATTACAAATTCATCTTGTCCACAGGTGATACAGTAGTGACTTAAATTTCTTATTGGAGCATCAAATCTAAAGTTACTCTTCTAGCAAAGCAGGTGGAATTTCTCCTTGTCACGGACAGAGGAGGGCAGGTTCAGGTGTGTTTTGCTACAGGAATGTCCAAGCATAGCTGGTCAGACTGGGTGGTGTTGTGTAGTCCTCAAGGATGGAGGGAGACATTCATTACATGGATTTTGCCTTGGAATGAGAATATCCCTCATCTCATTGAATAGGAGATGGATTTGTGGTAGAGCCACTCCTTGGTGTCAGCTTGTGAGGGTTAGACCTGCCCCTTCAATTAAAACAGTCAGAATAGGAATCCTGGCAGCCTTAGAAACTGGAGGATAAGCTGCTGTAAATATCTTTACAGTTGACTTTATGTTTGTCTTTTAAGGACAAAATTACAGTATTAATGTCAGTTCTTTAATGCTTTCCCACATCCCATCGGTGCCTGTTGCAGTGTCTGTCATAGGAAAACCAAGAAATGTGTGATGTGTCCCTGCTGGGGATGGTGCTGGGCTTTCCCTGAGCCAGGGCTGCAGGGCTCTTGGCATGGGAGTGGTGAGCCAAGAAATGCAGATTCCTGCTGGAGACATGCTTTTCTGTCATAGTTGAGACAGTCACAATACAAAGCAACACACTCCATTTTCAGAAGGCTTCAAACCTGTTTTTATTTTAGCATGAATGCTTTTTATTCATTCTTACAAAACTCCTGAGTTTCCACTTCAGGTCAGGAAAGTTTCCTCATAGGTCAGGAAAGACAAACAAAGTGCTTATTGGAATAGGCAGTTGCAGGTTTCTCTATTTATCCTTCTTTCTTTCTTGGTTTCTATGTCAATGACCTTGGTAGGAAATTCTTTCAGGGGTAAACATGGATCCTCTTATCAGACTTCTCTCTGGCTCACAGAAGTCACTGTAAAACCTCTTCCACACTTTTCCATTGAGAGATCCAGTAAGCTTTGGCCAATATTGCTTTGCTTCTCTTCTTAAATCCTGCTTGCCAGCCTCCTAACTCCACTGGTACCATGGTTTCTGAAGTTTTAGATACCAAACCACTTGTGTGCATTTAACAAATATAGAACGCTGACTTGAAGTCCAGATGTGGTCAGCAGCTTTTCATATATATGATAATCACACAGCAAATATTTTGCTTTGAGTCATAACCCATGCAAATGAAGAATATACCTCTTTTTCTTAGCAAAGTAGTTTTCTTTTCAAGCTCTTTGGTCCCGGGAAGTGCAAGCAGTCTAATTGATACGTATTCCTTGTGCTCCATCCTTTGATGCTGCCTGGTGACAGTGCTGCCAGGAGCTACTAAACTTGCTGACAATGTTTTCCTGGCTGCACCTGGCAGGCAAACTCATTTTTTGCCCTGTCTGCTTACAGCTTTTCCTTCTGAGCTCTTAAAATTTATTTTTCATCTTGTTACTGAATAACTAGAGGGTGATGCCTTTTGTCAGTGGCAGAGCCATGAATTTATTATGTAATTTTCACAAAAGAATTCATACTATCTCCTATCTCACTCTCTTTAAAAAAAGATAATTAATCCTGCATATCTTGTTAAAGGTTTAATTTGAGTACGGGGGAAAGAAGGTGCAGGCAGCTGTCCTGTGTGCTAAGGCAGAGAACCCAAGATTCATTGGTTCTTTTTCACTCAGCCAAGGATAGCAGGAGATTTTAGGGAGTAAGAGAAGAAGGATGAAGTAAAAAATTTTTTTTTTTTTTGGACTCTTTGCAAGACACAGTTAGGTTTACCTTCCTGCCATCCTGGATTGTGTGGAATTCTTTCAGCCTGGGTGGGATACTGCTCCTGTTCAACTATGGTACAGACACAAGGGTCCATCTGCCTTGTGTGCCAATAAAGGCTTTTTCAATATTTTTTCAGTTCTCTCATTTTTCCCTGATCTTTTTTTGGGAGTGAGAGGGATGGGGGTGGCTCTTTGAAGCCTCTCAGTCCTGGGGTGTTGCAGAAGTAGAGACACTCAGGGAAGAGGAGGGGGGGTGTTCTTATTTTACATCTCCTGTCTCCTGATGCATCCATTAAAAATTCGCTGTGCTCTGGAGTGGGAATGCTATAAACTGAAATCATGAATCCCTGGTGCAAAGGGTGCTGTTTGTTACCCTGTGCTCCTCAGGGAGATGGAGAGGTGCCTGTGTTTCACACCACAATAAAGCTGGGAATCCTCCAAGTGAACAAAGAGCAGTGACATCTAAAAGGGGAGTTTGATCCTTTACAAAAATGCAACACAGCATAAGAAATCCTTATTTTTTTTTTATTTCAAGGCCTCTTTTAAGGGTGTTGTTGATTTTCCTTGTGTCATCAGGGTGTGTCTGTAGAGATTGCCTAGCCTGCTACCATAGCTGGAGCTAACAAATCCATGCAGGATGCACTGTGCCCTCCTCATCAGTCTCGTGCTTTCCTTTGTCCTGCTTGAAAGGCAGCCTGTGAGCTGGGGTCTGAATTTCACCCCCTGCCCTTGTGGTGTGTGAATGAGTGAGTGAAAGTGCTGCTGGCATGTGAGTGTGCTTTGTTCCCTCCTCCCAGGGAGCACCGGGGCTGGGAAAAACGGGTTCTCCATGGGTGTTATTCCCTTATTCAGCATCAGCAGATTGGAGCAAAGCGCACTTTGAGAAATGAATATTCAAGTATAATACATTTATTAGCCTAGTGGTTTTGTAAATAAGTATTTTACCCTTTACTAAATCTTGGTCTAGGAGCTCTACATCTATATCTGCGCTGAATGCATCAGGTTCCTTGAAATAAAAGGCCAAGTCTGGGTGTTCAAACCAGAAAGCACATTTGCCTACGGGTACCTACATTTTGGAATTGAAGAATTAAAAATGAAAATAAAAAAATCTGCTACTTTTGCAGCAAAGTACATGACTTCTGTATGTTTAATTATATTTTTGCAACATTATGGGGTGTTTTGGTGTAATTAGTTTAGGCAGACAAAGTACAAACTGGAATGCTATAGTACTGTATGAAGAATATATTCCTACTATTCTAAAATAGTTTCTTAAGTGATTTGTTTTTTTTTCCTGCTTCCCTGTAGATTAAAGCAAAAAATTATGACAAGGTGGAAAAGGTGAGTCATATTAATATATGTAATATATCTCTATAGCAAGAGCAAGTACCTTGTGATTGGGCTAAATCAGATTGAAAAAACTCTGTAGCTGTCATTGGATGTGAAACACAGATAAAAAGTAGCACTAAAGTTGACTTGTTGCTGCCAAGCTCTAATCAGTGACTGTGCAGGGGGATTTCTCTGCTTAATTCTCTCCAGTTCCCTTGCATAGCATGGAGATGCTTTAAACAAAAGAATGAGTAGTTTATCTTATTCTTCCTTGTAAATCTCAATCGTAATTAGAAGGGTTATTTAAATTCATTTTGTATGGCTTTAAAAGTAGAAACCTAATTTCTGTGTCTGGAATCCTGATCACGTCTTCTTGCTGTATTGCACAGTTATTTCAGCGCTGCCTTATGAAGGTTTTACACATTGATTTATGGAAATGTTACCTTTCCTATGTACGAGAAACCAAGGGGAAGCTACCTAGTTACAAGTAAGTTCCCAGAGTTGCTCTGAATTATTCTAGTTTTATGGTGGATCTCTTCTTGATTTTTGACCAGGGGATGGGGAAGAACTTGGGTGACAAATCTGTCTGGGGATTTTCTGTTGGTGGGGGGGGTTAATATATAATCTGCATTTAGAAAACATTCAAGTCTCTTTAATTGAGCTTGCTGGGTAAAATTGGTTCCTTAGTCTGGATTCCTCTAACAGGATGGGAAAAGAGCAGTGGAAGAGCTGGTATATCAATGCCAGTTCCCTGCAGATGGGATTGGTGCTTAAGCCAAAAACCTGAAACACCTGAAACACATTTCTTCTTCTTTGTCCTTGCCCTCCATGTCCTGTTTAGTCTCCACAAAATTAGCACTGGTTCCAGCTGAGACCAGTAGCAGTAAAGAGTTCAGGAATTGGAGGAAGTTTTGGAGCACATAAAAAAAGTCATAAAATTCAGGGTGTCAGAATTTCGGGGTATGTTAATCTTCATCCCTTTTCAGTTATTACATTTTGCTTGTTTATATTCTTGTGGGTTGAGTTTCAAAAAATACCAGTGACTTCCAGCATCTATAAACTGTTTCTTCCCCAGCCCACCATAATTTCTTTGCACTATAATTGGCAAAATGAGTAATGCATTAACAAAGAAAATAAGCGAGGGGTTTTAATTTATTTTTGCATTACTGTTTTGAAATGGTTTTAGAAGATTCAGTTTGCCTTTCCTCTGTTTCTCCTTTAAATGTGGTCAAGGTACTGAAGTGTGTTTGAGTAAAGAAAGCTAGGAGAAAAGTTGGGGAGAGGAAAAAAGAGCTTTCGCTGAAACTTAACCAAGGAAATTCTGTAAACATTTTAAAATTGAGGGAAAATACTTGGAATTTGGGGAAAATAAATAGTGTGAAGTATTCCGGGCAGTTTCCACACAAGGGAGCTACTCCTAATTGTCCCAGCCTTCTGGGGCTCCTGGAGAATTACAAAAAGGTTTGGGGAATTCTGAGGGGAAAAAATAAGAAACCATGGGTGCTTCTGTCAGCTGAGAAGATGTGGAGAGCAGTTGGTTTCTTCTCAGCTTCATATCATATTTGTGGATTTCCACTGACTTGGGGTGGGCTAGGAACTGTTAAAATGCTGGATTGCCACCAATGAATTTATAATTCTTGAATAAAACAAACAACCAAAACCCCAACAGAATCTGAATAAGGAATTTAAAGCTATCTGAATACCAGTTTTTGCTCTCACCTGTTGAATATTTCTCATTCCTTGATGTTTGGTTAGAACTTGCTGCACAAAAGAATACTCTTAAATAAAGAATTTTTAAAATACTAAACACTTGCTTTATGGTCTTTGTGGTTCTTTTCCTCAGAGAAAAAATGGCTCAGGCATATGATTTTGCTCTGGATAAGATTGGCATGGAAATCATGTCATACCAGGTATGTTTTCTTGATCAAAACACATTTTATTGCTAACTTTATGACAAGTACAGCTAACCGTTGGTTTCACCATATGTAATATTTTTTCTCACCTAGATCTGGGTGGATTACATCAATTTTTTGAAAGGCGTGTAAGTACCTGAAAATTCACTTTTTTTGAAGCTCAGTTGATGCAATGCTGATGTTCCTGCCAGTTGTGACCTGTCATAGCTGACGTTGCTCTCTCTCCCCACCGTTTAGAGAAGCAGTAGGATCTTATGCAGAAAACCAGAGGATCACAGCTGTCCGTAGGGTTTACCAGCGTGGTTGTGTCAACCCCATGATAAACATAGAGCAGCTCTGGAGAGATTATAACAAATATGAAGAGGTAACCAATAATTGATTCTTTGTGACATTCAGAAAGAAGTAATTATCCTGTAATCAAATATGGTGCCCAAGCCATATCCACTAAACACATATGTATAAAAGAGATGACCAGCAGTAAAAACACGGTTTTGTGTGCAGTATGTACCAACTCCTGTGGCAAAAAAATCACTCCTGAGTGATTTTTAAATTTCTTTCAAAGACCCTCCATGAGGTTCATTTGACTGTCCCATTTCCCAGCTGGCCCAGTGGCATTGCTGGTAAATGGGTGAGTGAGACATCACTGGAGCAGCTTAGCTGGCAGTGAGGACTTGTGTCCCCAAGGAGGCACTCCCCTCCTTTCACTCAGAGTCAAATGGCATTCAGCTGGGATGGTTTGGACTTCCTCCACGGCATTAAGTTACATGCTCTCAGTACCTAAAAATGCTCCTCACCATCCTCCACCTGAGGCTGTTCCAGCATCCCTTCAAGTGAGTCTGCTCCCACACTGCCTTCAGCTCAGCTCTCTGCCCTTTCAGGCCAGTTTGTAGCCTCACCTTTAGAGTGTGTTTTTAAACACATCTGGTGACCAAGCAGCCCCAGCCAGCAGCAGTGTGAGTGCAGAGCTGATGTGGATGCCCTGGTGCTCAGCACTGCCCAGCAGGGATGCTCATAGAGCACTGGTCCTGCTGGCTGTGCACAGGCGTGGTTGCTGTGGCTCCCTGTGCCCTGAGCAGCAAAGAAGGGCCAGTTCCTCTTTCCTTGTTGCTGATTATGCAAGTTGTGAGCTTGGTGCCCTCTCTTGTTAATAAGGCCGTGGTGCTTAGCTGCTGGGAGAACCTCTGGGTGGGAGAGCTCCAGGCATCTCCAGCCACCAGCGGGTACCATGGCAGCTCATTGCCCCGTAGGTGTTTGGGGACACCGTTGCTGTCCACAGGGAGGATGCCCAGGATACACCTTCTCCAGTGTAGGAAAATCCCCAGCACAGCTTCCCCATAAAGCATCCCTTTCCCTCCCACACAGCCAGCAAAGGCTGTCACTGCTGGTTCCTCCTGCTCTCTTTGTACGTGGGGAGGCTGCCAGAGCCTCAGAGCTGTCCGGGTCCCAGCTCTGGCTGACCCCTGGAGCTCCAGCAGCCCCTCAGGCTGTTTGAGCTGCTGGGAGCTGAGGGCCAGTGCTCTGCTGGGGCACAGGGATCTGCCTGTCCTGGTGTGGCTCCTCTGACCTCAGGGGCAGGGCTGCTGCTCACGGGTGTCCTGGCACAGGGAGATAAATGCTCCTCACCAGAAGGGCTCTTTGAGGGGGAGGGATTGCCCATGTCAGCAGCCCAACAGCACAGAGGCTTCATGCAGGTCTCAGTATGGAAACGTAATGGCCATTTGCTGTAATTTGAGCTTTCCTTCAGCTCAGCTGTAGCCACCAGGTAACAATACCAGCCTGTCAGTCACCAGTCTTTAATTAACTAAATGGTCAAAAGTGGCAGAGCTTTTAGGGAGACGTGGCTCGGTGACAAACCTGCACGGCTGCTGAGCTGGGAGTGCATCCTGGGAGAGTCCTGCTGTACCCTCAGCCTGGTCCTGGCTTAGCTGGGGCACTGTGGGCTTTGTGTGCCACATGGCCCAGTGTGCCATCCCAGACAGTGCCTTGGCTTCTGCAGTGAAGGCAAAGCTCCCTTTGCTTCCCAGCTCAGGGGCCTCTTTGCACTTGGACTGAAAGCTGTGCACATCTTCTGCCCAGTCCTGCCAACCACACCAGCACACCAGACACAGGCATAGCCAAGGGGTGGCTGCTTTTCCTGCCCAAGAGCAGCTCTTCAAGGTTTTGTTCTTGCCAGGAGCCTGTGCCCAGGGCCTGGCTGCCCCCAGCCCCTGCTGCTCTTGCAGAGCAGCACAGCAGAGCCCTCTGCATGTGTGTGCAGTCCTGGAGGCTGTCAGGCAGTGCTGACACATCCCAGCCCCAGCTGACAAAGGCAGGAGCCTTTGCATGGAACCGTGTTCCATGTGTTGCATGGAACCTCTTTTAAGAGCTGTCAGTTCCTTCAGGAACAGAGGAGAAGGCAGAGCTCTGAGCCTGGAGGTCAATCCCTGGTACTCCTTGTACCAGAAAATCAAATTGCTCATATGTGGTCAGCTGTCACTGACCATCATTTAAGAGCAAAATTGTATATCACAAATTTTCCCACTTTCACCCACAACAGTTCATGTGAAGCTCATTGTATGTTTGAAAGTGATTAAACATAAGCTGAGTTGCTTCAGGTCACTTGAATTTTAGTAGTGAGGTCATCCTCTGATATAAGTTCTTGCCCATATATTTATTAGGTGAAATAAATATTTTGAGATTGGTATCTTAAAATAACTTTGTCTTTGCTCACTTTTGCATCCCCTTTCAAGCTCTTTCCTGCATAAAATAAGATTCAGTATGTCCAAAGGGAAATTGCACATTGCCAATTCCTTTTTTTCCACCCTTCTCCAGGGCATCAATATTCACTTAGCCAAGAAGATGATCGAGGACAGGAGTAGAGATTACATGAATGCACGACGTGTGGCAAAGGTACAACCTTCTGTTGACTTTTCTTTCTCCCATTTAACTCCACAAACCAGCATTAAACTTGGTTCTTACATCAAACAAAAGTGTGCACAGACTAGTAAGGCTGGCGTGCTAAAATATTTCCATTTGTTTTAGGAAGCATAACCTGAAGGAAGTGTTCAATGTGTTTAAATTCAAAGCCTTGCTTCTGTTTCAGGAATATGAGACGGTGATGAAGGGCCTGGACCGCAACGCTCCCTCCGTGCCCCCACAAAACACCCCCCAGGAGGCTCAGCAGGTGGACATGTGGAAAAAGTACATCCAGTGGGAAAAGAGCAACCCTCTACGAACAGAAGATCAAACTCTGATAACAAAAAGAGGTAATTAGATGTCTCTAGGGCGTAGAGAATTGTATTTCTCAGCTCCTGCAGAAGCCACGGCGTGATTTGGCGTTCAGGGATCGTGCTGGAGTAGATGTTGATGGAGTTTCTTGAATTGTGTGGGTGGTTTTTTATAAAAAAACAATCTAGATTTTGCTAAAGCCAAGCTGAAAGTAAGAAATGGATTTTGGGAGACAGTGCTATGGTTGTTTGCCACTGAACCTCTGGTGCAGGTCAGGGAACAGTAGATTGCAGCCTGATTTGATGGCTGATTTTGAGTGAGCTGTGCTTGTTCCTCTGTGGACAAGGCAGGTTTTAGCTGCTGGCTGTGGTTCACGAAGTTCCTGGCAGTATAAAAGAACTGCAGCAGTGACCATTGTATTCAAAGCCAATTAGTGTTGATGCTGTCTGATTTATTTGGTGAATTTTGCATTCCATACTTGGGTTGTACAATGGTGGCACCGTTTCCAAGGAGTGTTTCTCTGGTGTTTTGCCCACAGTGATGTTTGCCTATGAGCAGTGTCTCCTGGTGCTGGGCCATCACCCAGACATCTGGTATGAAGCAGCTCAGTACCTTGAGCAGTCCAGCAAGCTGCTGGCTGAGAAAGGGGTAAGCAGCTTGCCACTGGCTTTCTCTTCTTTCCTTGCTCTGCCATGCTGTACTCTCAGTTTTTCCTCAGAATCAAGGAGGGGGGGTGTGAAAAACAGTTGTGACACGTTCAGAATTTTCAAATGGGGAACCTAAAAATTTTAAGAAATAAAAATGTCTGCATTTTAAACAAGAATTGTGAAAAATTGTTTCAATCTTGGCCAGCTTTAGGCTTGGGGGATTTTTTGGGCCTGATTTTGTGATTCCTTAAGTACTGGGGAGATGATTATCTCTGTGTTGGAGCACTGAATGGAAATTCACTGGGGCTTGTCACACACAGAAGATATTCCATAAATTGGCCTTCGTTGTCACAGATGCTGAACAATTATATTATTATACTTATTTTACAACAGGACATGAACAATGCTAAACTTTTCAGTGATGAGGCTGCTAATATTTATGAAAGAGCGATCAGCACTTTATTAAAGAAGAATATGCTTCTTTATTTTGCATATGCAGATTATGAAGAGGTGAGCAAAAATAGTGATGTACTGACATTAAAATCCAAATAACATCTCCCATTTATACTGTCATTTATTGGAAACATACTGAGTATACAAAGTTCTGTAGAATTAATTTACTGATTCTTCTAGCCTTATTCTCGTTCAGTGTTTCTGAGAGGGAGCTGACAAAATGGAGAGGAAAAGCTATGAAAATCCACTCTCTTTCCATTTCAATATTGACTATATTTCTGAAATTATCATAAGGGTGAAATTCTTTAAAATTTCCATTTCCCAGAGCATCAGCTTCTTCACTTTTAAAGCGAGCATCAAGGGCACCTTTCCTGTCCGATTCTTGGGGAGGTGATGGTTTTTTTTGGCATGTGACAGAAGATGGGAGCCACCTTTGCTGCAGCTTTCTGGAGAAATCTCTTTCCCCAGGCCAGCACCTCACTGTGCAGCCTCCACAAGGAGCAGTGCCCCAGTGGTGTTTATTCCAGCAGGAATAAAGGCTGTTTCCCACTTTATAAGGACTGTGGAGTCCTCTGTGGGGGATAATTTGCCCATGAAAGAATCTTTCCAGGGAGAACTTCAGCACAACAGAGGGGTGGAAAAAAGCCTTTGCCTTTAAAAGAAAAATCCTTTCTTGGTTTTCAGTGCAGCCTCCTGTATGCTATGTCCTGGTTTTTCAAGGCTGCACAATACAGCCTGGAGGGCTGCAGCTGGCAGGGAACAGAATGGACTGTTGGAGATGTGTAGGTTGGAGAGTTAAGGAGATGGTGTTCCCACCTATCTGCACATTGCTTTTAGACAGAGGTAGAGGATACAGTCTTTGTATGCCAAACACCTCCAATGGCAGTTCTGCTGCAGCATTACTACATTACAAAAAGACTTCAGAGACTCCTGAAAAGCATGTTGGTAACCATTAGTGTGAAATTAATGTGGGAAGTAAAAAATGTCTGCACAAGACAGAATATGCATCTGGGTAAAGGGACTGACATACACAGTGTTCAGCCAGGGAAAAATGGGAACAGGAGAATTGTGGTTTTGTCTTCAGCTTGAGTTTTGCCTTCTGGGAGGTGATCTGAAGGGAGTGAGTGAGCAGTGTGTGTGTTTGCCTTCCCCCAGAGCCGGATGAAGTACGAGAAAGTGCACAGCATCTACAACCGGCTCCTGGCCATCGAGGACATCGACCCCACACTGGTAAGGTCATCCTCAGTGCCTCCACATCCCCATGGAGTGGCACCCAGTGCATGCACAGAGTGGGGAAGTTCCTACAGGATTCCTTGGGTCACAGGGATGGAGTACTGAGGTGGCAGAATTACAATCTTTAATCCATTGAAATACACTAAGACTTGTGCACTTTCCTTCTCTGTCTCTTTTACAACAAGTAACGAAGATAAAAGATATAAAATGTTTCACAAGCATCCTGTGGCCATGTAGTTTGCAAGTAAATCTGCAATGCACCATGTAGGTAGCAGAGTGTTACAGTACCTCTGCTGCAGTGACACAGTGAACACTGTCCATGTGCCAGCCATGGTGGTGCTGAACAAATGGTGTCAGCAGTAACCTGCCCTCAGGAGGTTATTTAGTTTATTATAAACAGATAAAACAAAGCATGAGGGGGCAAAAGAAGGTGTGAAGCCTAACACTAAACAACAGGTCAGTGTCAGAGGAGAGGTATCCATTCACTGACACTTTATGGGAAACCATGTGCCAGTTCCTCCTGCTAAGGAATGCTGCTATTCGTGATCTAATTCAGAGTGAAGGAGAGTTGAATCCCAAAGAAATGCAAAGCACAAATTGGCTGCTGGATTAGGTAGCACGTTCATTATTTCCTTGATCAGGTATAAATACTTGCAGGCAGGAGGATTTGTATGTTGGGTTGTGTCATGTGCAGTAAAATGCTTCATCAGGCCTTTTGGCTGTTCCTTGGCTTTATGGGTGTCTTTATTGGAAAGTTGTCATTTTTACAACAAGCCTTGAGTTCTCTGAAGGCACCAGCTAATGTCAATGACATTCATCTCCTTACCTCCCCTTCCTTGAAAAATCTCTGTATTAACCACTGTCTTTTCATGGGATCAGTCTTAGGTGTATTCCATTTTTTATTTAAAAAAAAAATCTATAAAAAGGTTTGCCTCGGTATTTAAAGCAAAACAACCCAGAGGCACAAGACAGCCTTGTTTCTATTAGGATTCATCTGCTGTATTTTGGGAGTCATGATTACTTCAGACATAATAAAAACCTTAATGATACCCTGGTGTTCTTTGTTAGCACTGATGCTATTTAAATATTAATGTGCACCTTAGGTTTATATCCAGTACATGAAATTTGCAAGGCGAGCAGAAGGCATTAAATCCGGAAGGACGATATTTAAGAAAGCGAGAGAGGATGCCCGGACCCGCCACCATGTCTATGTTACTGCAGCTTTAATGGAGTATTATTGTAGTAAGGTAACCACAGGTGCTCACCCTGATCCTAAACAAGTGCCAGGAGGCTGCACAGCTCACTGAAGCTAATAACTTTTTTTTTTTTTCCCCCTCCAATGTTTGCAGGATAAGTCTGTGGCCTTTAAGATTTTTGAGCTAGGGCTGAAAAAATATGGGGACATTCCAGAATATGTACTGGCATATATCGACTACCTTTCCCACCTTAATGGTAAGCTTTGAGCTTTGAGAGGTCTAATGAAGCATTACTCTGTGAGTTTAGGTCCAGGCCAGGTTCTTGGTGTGAAGCTCAGCAGTTAATCTGAACACAAAACCTGCTGCTGCTTTGTCTGAACCGAAGCTCCAGAAGTCTGGTGACATTAAATCTGGATTCTGCTGAAGGGAGGAGAGTGAACTTTCCAAATTGTAACTCGCTGCCGGTGCAGGACTTTTACAGCATCTGCTGTGAACAGTGGGAAGTACACTGAGGAATTTAAATCCCGAGGAAAAGGATTTAGAGCAGTTTACAGTCAGCATGGGAGGAGTGAGGGATTAGCTGCTCCTGACTAGGATGAATTTAAACTCGTTCTCCCCAAGTAGATGAGATGAGCGAGATGTAAAATCAATACTGGGCATGTCAGTCATGCTTGGAGGGTGCTGGGGAGCTGCAATGGAAAGAGCAGGGCACAGGGGCTGGGGAAACCCAGGCAGGAGGTGGAGGTGGTGGTGGAAGGGCTCTGGGTGGGATTCCCTGGGGCAGGGGCTGAATGGCCTCCTTAAAAAGGAAACCCAAGCTGCTGTGTGCATTCTGCAGCACCAGGCACCATTCATTCATCTGTCAGGCTGCAGTTCCTGGGGTTTTCAGGCACTGGGAGTTTTTAAAGATTTTTGTGGGTTTTTTCCTCCTGTGAGCTATAAAATGAGAGATTTTATCTAAGTTAAAGTATATTTAATTTTGCTCTAAGTTAAGCTAAGGGTCTACATAAATATTGACAATACCTCACTGTAAGTTGCCGTGAGAAAAAATGATCTTAGAACTCCCTAGTTTATTGGTCTATTTTAATAACCCAGCAGAACTCCTGAAACCCAGGAGAACTGATCTCTGAGCTGTAAGTGCAGGAGGTGGTGCAGTGCACAGGGCAGGAGTTGGCAGTTTTAGGAACAAACCCACCAACCTCTCCATTCCCCCAGCTGGCAATGTGCAAAGACTGACTGCTTGCTGGGAGCCAGGTCTAATAATTTTGGGGGGATTCTGAGGACTATACAAGCATATTAATATTGCCCTGATTTAAAAGGGAAATAATGAATCAAAAGGCCAAATTTAAATTTGCCAACATATGCTACTGAGATAATTCAAGAAAATCAATAAAACCCCCAGAAATCCTGAAGAGATGCCAAGCAATAGCTGTGCTCTTATACAAGAACCTGTAGTAGGATAAGTTTGTCACTATCAGTAAAAACAGACTCCTAAAGAACAAATTCACATTGGAATTTAACATCAGGGAAGTTTTGTGTGGACAGTCAGATCTCTTTTTACTTACTGAAATTCAAATCCATGAATTATGCTTAATTCAATGTACACATCTCTTTGAATGGACATATTTTAACTTGTCTTTACTATATTTTACTCAGTGTGATTTTTTTTTTTGCTTTCTATTTTTAAAGAGGACAACAATACAAGAGTTTTGTTTGAACGTGTTTTAACTTCAGGGAGCCTTCCACCTGAGAAATCTGGGTATGTCTGCAAAACAGTTTCACTGCTCTGGAAAAGATACATAACCCCTTTGAACCATAAATACCCCAAAGAAATTAGAAACGTGAAGAGCAGGACGAAATTAGGTACAGATGTTCCTTCCCCTCTTCATGCTGTCCAAAATAGCAACAGCTGTGACAGATTTGGGAAAGTCCCTATCCCACCTCTAGTGAAATTCATTAATTTATTGACTTTAAAACCTCACTGATGCAGGTTCGTTGAGGATAGAGTGCAAAATCCTCCTGTACAGTGAGGATTCAGTGGTCTGAGCTGAGAAGGTGAGTCAGGAATTTGTTGAGGAGGGTGCTGAGCATCTCCCAGCCATGAAAATAAAACAGGAAAAGAACCAGAAAGGACTTGGATTAACCACTCACTGCCATATTTGCATTACTACTTTTTAAGTTTCTTTCTCAAAAAAAAATGACCACCAAAGCCTTGCAGTCTGAGGGTTCACTGCACCATTATTACTCTGGTAGACAAAAGCATCAAAATTAAGGAATCAAATATGGCATATTTGTTCTGCACTTCAGTTCTGATCTTTTGTGAGAAATATTTTTATACCCAATTTAAAAGTGACAAAACACAAGAGCTTAAAAGCTGAACCTTCTTCAAAGGTGAACTCCAAAGCTAAAATGAAAGTTGAATCAAATCCAGAAATATGGTCAGATGTTGCTTTAGTTATATATGAGATTTTCCATGGAGAAATCAGCAGTAACTATATATATTTTGGGCTGTATAAAATTCTGAAGCGCTGCCTGTTTTGTTCTTGCCAGTTAGAATGTGCTGCTCTGTGCAGAGGAACTAGATCATAACACATGGTAAAAAGTCCTTCCCATGTGAGCATCAGAGTGAAGCTGTGTGTACAGGATGAGCAGAGTGTCTGATAAAAGCTCACCTCAAATGCTGAAGTCCTTGACACCAGAATCCCTTTCCTTTCTGTAACAAATTCCTTTGCAGTCCACCAGACTGAGAGCTCTTACAGAAATACAGGAGGCACTGGGAGGGCAATGCCTATTTTAGATGCACCTAAAGCAAATAACAGAAATGGCCATGGCCTCCCAGGTGGGCTCCTCTGGCTCTGTCCTCTTGTGGGTTTGTAACTGGGTTGTGCTCAGTGTTCCTTCCTCCTTCAGTAACTCTCAGTGTCCTGTTCTGTTCCAGGGAGATCTGGGCTCGGTTTTTAGCCTTTGAAAGTAACATTGGGGATCTGGCCAGCATCCTGAAGGTGGAAAAAAGGAGGTTTACAGCCTTCAAGGAAGAATATGAGGGCAAAGAAACAGCTCTGCTGGTGGACAGGTACAAGTTCATGGATCTGTACCCTTGCTCTGCCAGTGAGCTGAAGGCCCTTGGTTATAAGGTAAGTGGGTAAGAACACTTCAGTTCACTGTTGTTCTTCTCAGTCCTAAGAATCTTGGGCAATTCCTTGTTTAGGACTTGCCTTATAGTCCTTCCCCTTGCTAGAAAAGCAGGTAAAATAGGCCTGTTCTTCCTCCTCCTCCTCCTCCTCCTCCTCCTCCTTCTCCTGGGCAGCAAAGTGCCAGAGGCCAAGTGCAGAAAGGAGCCAGGACCATCAGTACCAGCTGCAGTTTTGGGTATTCCTGGTTACCTCCCATCTTCCCATGGAGAGGACAGTGTGTTAATGCCATCACCTTGCAGCTACAGGCCTCCACATCTTAGCTCCTTCAAAAACCAGAGCTGTGTGGGAGATTTGTAGGATCAGGTCACCTGAATGAAATATGGCTGGCTGTCCTGCTCTGAGGTGGCAGAGCTCCCCTGACTTTACAGGGAACTGCATCAAAGCCCCCATGCTGCAGTGCCAGTGTTTGTTGGGAATGGCTGAGGAAAGCTCTTGGCAGGGAGCAGTGGTGCCTCTTTTTTCAGTTTTTGCTGCCATGTGGAGTTCAAAGTCTCAGCCAGACCCCTGTATCTGATGGTCTCCTGTTTTGTTTCTAACCACATGTATTTTTACTATTTCTGTCATTTAACACTTTGGGGAATCATTAGAACAGAACAGGATGTTGGTTTACAATTTTTCAAGGCTGCCAGAGAAGCAGAAACAGCTGATTGCCATTTGCATGGACAGGAAGAGAACTCTCAATCCATGGTTCTAAAGCAGTGCCTCAGCTTCCACTTACTTCTTACACAGAAAAATAATGTATGAAAAATACAGATGCCATCAAAGTTAACAAAGCAGCTGCATTGTTGACCATCACAGAGCTCTAAAATAATCTGATAGGTGGAAATCAGATTCACATTGAGCCACTGAATACTTTTTTTTGAATGCAATGGGGGCAAAGTTATTTTGAGGTTAGATGGGAGCTTACAAGCAAGTACATTTTGCTAAATGCATGCAGGGCAGTGTGTACCTAAGATGGTGCAGTCCTGCTGCTTGGAACATGCCAAAACAAAATCCTGTTTGACCTGATGCTTTGCATGCCTGCTGACTGCCTTATGCTTTACTTCTTTTCCAGCTAAAGCAATCTAGGAATGAAATGAGGGAGAAATGATAGTTGTGAAGGCCTAGTGGTCTGCACCTGTTCACCTAAATCCTCTTAACCTAAAAAAGGAGCCACTCCAAAATGACAACCACACGTTCAGGAACAGAAACAAGTGTTTCCATTCCAATCCATTGGGTCGCAGTAGGATTAAAATCTTTAATGAAACCATGCAAGTTTTGCCCAGATGGTCTTGTGAGAGGCCATCTGAGATGATAATGAAGACAAAGTGAAAAAAGCAACTGGTGCAGGGCGAGGTTTTGCTCTGTAATTGGAGCTAGCAATGTGATCCTGCCAAGTTCACACTCTCTAATTGGCTTTCACAGGATGTCTCCCGTGCCAAGCTAGCAGCAATAATTCCAGACCCTGTGGTTGCACCTTCCATCGTGCCTGTCCTCAAGGATGAAGTAGACAGGAAACCTGAATATCCCAAACCAGACACCCAGCAGATGATTCCATTTCAGCCAAGACACTTAGCACGTAAGTCAGGCTTTGGGGAGTGGTTGTGTTTCACCTGTGGTGAGTTGGGAACCTGGCTGTTCAGCCAGCCTAATCAGAGGCTTTGCTACTCCTCAGCCATCTAAACCTGTACTTAACTCTCAGGCTGTCATTTCACTGGCTTGCTAAAGGCACATGTGTTTTAATTAATGCCAAGGTCACATGGAAATAAGTACAAGGAGTTTGGGGTCTGGTAAATGGTAATAAGCTGTTACACACATCACAGAGCAGATGGCTGAGTGAACAGTGTGGAATTAGTAGAGGCAAAAGGGACAGGGTACTAATTATTTGTATCAAATAACAATGCAGTGCAAAAGCAGCTCTGCCCAGCTGTCCTGCACTGGCTTCACCCAGCTTTTCTCCCCACAGCTCCAGGTTTACATCCTGTCCCGGGCGGGGTATTTCCTGTTCCACCAGCAGCTGTAGTTCTCATGAAGCTCCTGCCACCTCCTATTTGTTTTCAGGTTTGTTTTAAAGAACTCTGAACATTTCAGAAAGCTGTGGAAGACATTCTGTCATGACAGAACCACAGTGTGTATCACTCTATGGAAAAAAACCTTCTAAACTTTTTTTTTTTTCCTTTGGTAACAAATCAGGGTCCCTTTGTTCAAGTGGATGAGCTCATGGAGATATTCAGAAGATGCAAACTGCCAGACAGTAAGTTACTTGTCCTCTCTGGAGGCTGTGCTAGTGCTGCATGAGACTTGGGTTTACATATGGATATTTCTGTCTAAAACCCAGACCTCATTTACAGATTGTAATTAGTGTTTAAGAGCAGAGGAGATTGCACTGGAATCTGCATAGAGATGTTTGCACTTTTACCTGGAGGGAGGCAACAAAAAGTCAAAAAACTGCAAATCACCAGCTGCTCTTTAATATGTTGGTGGTATCAGCTGAAAAAAAGAAATTAAGATTTTGAGAATACCCTTTAAAGGCAGCATTTCCAGCAGCATTGCAGCTGCAACATGAAATTACAAATTTGCAGCATAGTGAGGGATAACTCTGAGTGCATGTTGTTGCAGTGCCTGGGCACAAGCTGCAGGCAGCTTTCTGAGCTCTTGCAAAGGGAAGGAGGGTTCTGGAACAGAGAAACAGCACAGATACTACAGCAGATGATAATATCTTCAAGAAAGAAATGTAGTATTTAATTTCTTTGAGTGAAACTAAAATATCTATTTAAATTATACAGGGTATTTTTGAGGCTTCCTCTGTTGAGAAGCAGAAACTGACTTGTTCTGCAGCCTCTCTTGTGAATCATTAACTAGTTACCCTGATTCCCAAAAGGCTTTCCTGTTTTACTGCAGCTCTCAAATGACCTCAATTGCTGTGGAAAGGGAGGGCTCGAGCTGGAGCAGCAGCATTTCCTTTGTAACTGGTGCTCACCACAGCTCAGAGTTTCAGACAGCCAAGGGTTAATATTTGTAAAACAGGGCAGGAAAAGTGCCTCATGCTGCAGAAGTGTCCCCAGGGTGTCTGTGGGTGTCCCTGCTGGGGTGCTGGGTGCTGGGCAGGCTCTGAGCTCCCCCCTGAGTGCCTCTGTGTTTCTCTCTGAAGCTGTTGACGAAGCCGTACGGATAATCACGGGCGGCCTGCCTGAGATAGCTGTGGAAGGCAATGGACCTGTGGAAAACAACACCATTCTCAACAAGACTGTGAAGAGATCACATGAGGATTCTGATGATGATGAGGAGAAAGGATCTGTAGTTCCCCCCGTACATGACATTTACAGAGCACGACAGCAAAAGAGAATCCGGTGAAACGAGTTTGGAGTTCTGCTGTGACAGACAAAGACTTGCATTGAATCAGTCTCTTAAAAGTCAAGCATTTAAAAGGGACAGCTGCAAACAAAAAAATCCTTGAACATGGTTTTGTTACTGTGGTGCCTCTTCTCCCATATGGTTCTTGATCTGAAAACAGCCCGAACAACCTTAGAATGTGCTCTGAACAAAACTCGGTTTTCAAAACCAAAAGTGCAAAATGTCAAAACTGTATTTTGTTCTTCAAGGGTGTACACATCTACCACTTGAACTCTTGTGGGTTTTCAACAGTTTTATTTTAAAAACTGGATGGCTTATACTTGTGAAGCATTTTTAATTCACATTTTCTGGAAAACAGTTGTTCTCAGTTTGTTCATGTAGTGTCCTGCCTTATTGTTCGTTTTTATTTATGGCAGAACGTAAGGAATCTGTTTTGTAGTTGAAAATTTAAAATGACAACAAAAGACCATTCCTTTAAAATAAAAGGATATCCATAACATCATGCCTCATTCTGGTTTTATTCAAACACAACAAGGTACTTCTTAAATATTACTCAGCCACTTCAAAAGCAATGCTAATTATACCGTCACAGGAAATTGATCAGAGCATACATATTAGAATGGAGCTTGGTTTCCATTTTCTACAGGATACAGCACACTTTGGCTTGTAATTCCAGGACTGTTTGAAGAAGACAGCATTGTAAGACTAACTCAGCTCAGTGTGGGTAGGCCAGGAGCACTGGCTCACACAGCCTGGTCCTGGATACCTGCACTGCTCTTCCACGTAATGCACAAAGCTAAACGTTAATTATCAGCTACATCGTTGCACTTATTATCTTCAAACAAGCTAAAGAAACACTATGTGAGCTTTCCAAGCAGTTTCTATGCCTACTTCAGCTTTTCACTTAGAATTGGCTGTGATAAGATTGACTCTGATAAGATCCTAAGAACCCCTTAGACTAGAGGGCAGTCAGAGCCATTCCCAGCCCAGCACAGCTGCCCCAGGGCTCCTCTGCCAGGGCAAGGGGGAAGCAGCACCTGCCCCTGGAGATGGGGCTGGCTTTGGCCATTCTGGAGTGTCCTCCTTGCTTTGCCACTCAATTGCAGCTCCCTGTTTTTCGAGAGGATGTAGAGATGTTTGTCAAACACTCTCCTTAAACAGAACAACCTGGGAGAATCATTACCTTGCACCTGTGGGAAGTTACTGCAGTTCCTTTAGGTCTTTCCTGTTGAAAGGTCCCCAACACCTGTGCCAGGGGCATTTGTTCCTTTGTGTGGGCCCTGGAGGTGAGAGTGGAGCCAGGTGAGTACTGCACTGTTCCCTCATGCTAGAATCTTTCTGCTACACAAAGGCTTCGGATCAAACCCATCCTGTGAGGAGAGCTGGGATTCCCTGTGTGGGCCCTGCGAGCAGCCATCTCCTCAGTGAGGGTTTTATCCACTGCCAGAGCAGTGCCCTGCACCCTGCCATCAGTCACACACCTTTCAAGGGCTTTTCTTTGTGCCATGATGCTCCTCCCCACACCCTCGAGCTCGTCCTGTACCTCACCTAACCCTGTGCCTCTAAAGGCAGCTCCTAGGCAGGACTGAATGATAAAACAACAGCAGCAATTCCTAACCTGTGCAGCTCTCATTCAGGAAAATGGAAACAGCTGTGCCTTGCTTATCTATCCTGGTGCTATCATGTCCAGCAGTGGTGGCTCTGGTAGCTCCCTGAGCACAGGCTGAGGGAGCTGGTGCAGCTGCAGAGCTTCAGGCTGTGATGTGAGCAGAGCCTGCTCTAATAGCAAAGCCCAGCAAGCTGAGGCAGCAGCCTTGAAGGCCTCTGTAGAATCTTTTGCTGATCCAAAGAGTGAAATAGATCCTACTCAGAACCCTTTTTTTTTTTCTGGCTAACCAACCTCATTTTTGAGTTCTCAAAGAAGGATTCAAAGACAGACATTCATTTGGCCAAGAGAAAAATCACTTGTCTGAGCTGATGTAATCTCTCTCACAGGGTTTTGCTGGGTTTTTCCCTTGGGGAAGGGGCTTTGTAATCAATGAGAAAAGATTTGGTTTAGAGTTGCATAGGCTACTATAGAAAAAAAGGTCTTATTTCTTCCATCCCCCTCCAAACACAAAGTTGGCGCAGCTTCATCCACACTGGCATTCAAAGGAAACTGGAAAGGGAAGCATCAACAGTGGATCACAATCAAGTGCTTCTGCAAGTTCTGCTTGGCTGATTCCTAAATTAACCTGCCTGTTGGCAATACAAGGGCCCTTCAATCATTTATTTCACCTACCTTGTTGTTTTTTTTTAAAGTCAGCACGTTCTGGTTTGGACAACCTCATACTTGGGCCACTTACTGTGAGTAACTACAAACTTTGCTTTCACAAAACCATCAAATATTGATTACTGTAATACACAGTTGTGCTCAACCAGAGGAAAATTTCACTTACCTCCCAGCTGAGCCTGAGATTGCAATGTAAGATCACTGGGCTCTTCTCCTCTATACAACATGTAGCTTACTAAATTCGAGACCTACAAATATTCTAAGTTTCAAGAACACATCTAGAAAGTGAAAAAAATCTACTAAAAGATTCCCTGTATATTCAAACTAACATCAAACCATTCACCTCTCACAGTACATTAAAACCACTTATACTGCCCACAGTGCTCTGCACAAGATATTTTTGAAGACATGATTGAATATGCAACCATCCCCTGTTGTAGTTTTTAAAAAAGCCCAAAATTTTCAACTTGAAGTTTCACACACTTTAAATCCACCTTCTGCAAATGAGAATTTACTTTAAAATTAGTATTTCACCTAAAAAGGAGTAAATTGCTAGGAAAAAAAAAAGGTAAGAAATGCCACTTTTATCAAAACTTTTAGCTCTGCCCTTTCTGAAATCTTTACAAGATATAAATACAGCTGCAATCTATAAGATTGCCACCTCTGGGAGTACTGTACATAGCAGAGGACAGTTACCCAATAACCAGAAAATTTGCTACAAAAATATATTATGTTTTGTAACATCTGCAGGTAAACAGCAAAAAAATGCTATTAAAAATGCAGTAAAATACAGAAAAAACTAGTAAGCCATACTCACCATAAAGTTATAGTAAAGTGCTGCTTGGCTTGGTGTTTTGTCTGGTAAAGTTCATCTTTAGAATTTTAACTTAATTAATTCTTTAAGATTAAAAAAAAATTCACCCCTTCTGGGAAGAACCATTGCTAATCAGCTCTGGATAAATTAAACTAAGTTCACTGTAAATTAAGAGTTAAATGCCCTGAAATGAGCCACTTAAATACAAAGTTTGGTTCTTAAACTTGCCCTACCTATCACCAGCTCAAAAATCTAAACATTGCAGCCAGAAAACTCCTATGATATCCCCTTCCCCAGGTTGCATAATTATATTAGAAATTCATCTCTCATATTTTACCTCAGAACCCTTTTGGCATCTCCTCTGTTTCCCTCACCAGTCAGCACTCGTGGGTTAAAAGGAACCAGTATTTACACGGAAAGCTGTTTTCCTAGACAAATATTGGTACAAGTTTTATTTAATAGCTGACAATACTGTAGTGATAGCACACAGATTGGTTTTATGATTCTTCTGACTTCCCTACAATTTGGGATTCTTCCTTAGTCAGTATTTTGCCAAGGACTGCATCATAGTAAGGGCTGAAGACCATTCTGTTGTAGTTGACAAGACGAATGTACTTGGCAGCAATCTCCTCCAGCTCCCTCTGAATGGGGCCTAATCCTCCAGGAATGGCAGGCAATGATTTCTGGTGACTGGATGCAAGATAATTCTCCAGAAACTTTTGAATTCGAGAATCTGGAAAAAAAGGGGTTTGGTTTGTTTGCAGAAGAGATGGTGAATTAGAAACAGCGTCACCTCATGTGAAATGCAACAAGCCTGAACGTGGTCAGCAAGTTGGAAAGACAACATGGAAACAATGTGGAAACAACAGGGAAAGAGGAGCCCTGCACATGCCCCAGCCCCAGCTCCACAGACAGGCAGAGCAGAGCACTCTCCAGACCTACCTATGAGCTTGGAGATGGAGTTATCTGGGCTGGCCACTGCCTGGATCTGCCCCTTCAGCACAGCCTCTCTCTCAGCTGAGAAAGGGGTAAAGCCATGCTGGGAAAGGCAGCTGTTCACCTCAGCACACACCTTCTCACCCACGGTGGCCAGGGATTCCTTCAGGTTAAAGGAGCTAGAAAACATGAGGTACAGCACAACTGTATTAGTTACCCACTGTTTGCCCACTTTTTAAAAATAAATCATTCAATTAGATTTGCCTGACTTATCAAATGTAGTGAGAAAAGCCTAATGCAGATAAAGCCAATTATAAAGATTAATCCAGTTATATATACATGAAAAATAAAGCTGAGATCTAAAGCAAGGAAGTAGGAACACATTCAAGACTTCAAGCCTGAACAATCCATACACATAAGAACTGACTTTCTGCCTGAGGACAGCTCTGACTAAAGCAAAACCTAGAGGTGTAATCACTGAATCTGCAGGGAGCTCACTGTGCCACACTCAAGTGGGAAACAAATCTTCCTCTCCTGTAAAAAAGCTCCCATAGAATGAACTTCACTAGTTCCATAGATTTTTATCTCCCAGGTTTTTGGGGAGCGTGGCCCAAACTCTGAGCAGGGGCAGCTGCTGGCACTCTCCTATCCTCCATGGAAAACACACTCTAAGAAGAGCAGCTTGTACAAACCATGAAAGAGCAGATTAAGGAAAGACAGCTCTGTGTGAGTTAGCTGAAGGAAAACTGGACTCATAGAAAGCCTGCATTTCCTGCAGTCCACAGCCAGAAAGTGGCTGAAGCTGATCATTTCCCAGGGTGCCAGGAGAGCTCCAGCTGCCCTGAGAGCAGGGTTGCTGTGCTGTACTCACGGGAGATGCATTCCTGTCAGCAGCACCTTGACGATGGTTTTGATCCTGTCGGCGAAGCCAGGCACGTCGATGAGCGCTGGGCCTGCTGCACTGAACGTGACCAGCAGCACTGTCCCCACCACCAGCAGCTGCTCCAGCTCCAGCTGCATCTCCAGGAAGCGTGTCTGGTCCATCAGCAGCGTCTGCAGGGAGGGAGCCAGCAGAGCAGGGAGTCAGTCTGCAGGGCTGGGAAGGGTCAGCAAAGGGAACAGCAGGCCAGCAACAGGAGCACAGTGAGAAGCACTGGCTCCTCTCCCCCAGCTAAGCAGCTTTCAGCACTGAGACACAAGTTAGAGCTGCCCCATCTCCCAGTCAGAGATCTATGGTTTAGCACTGTATGCGTTGCCAGGCCAAAAATCCAAACAGCTTCTGCTGTGTGCTGGAACTAGAGGAGTGGAACAAGCACAAAACCAACTTTTCTGTTAAATACCTACTTCTGGAAAAGGCCTGTTCACGTGATCCCACTTCAGAAGCTTCAGATAGGCCTGATTTTGTACAGCAGTGAAGCACAAGGCAGAAGCTCCACCAGTGGCACCATCATTGCAGTGGGGAGGCAACATTTCATGTCCCAGCTTTGCAAGATCATCTGCTGCTTCTTGCAACCACTTTGTGACAAGGTCTAAAGAATCTGGAAGAGCAGGGGAAAAAAAGTCTTGTTGAGAAAATTCCTTTTCACAGTTAGGTTCTTCCACCAATAATTTCCAAACAATCCCATTAGTTACTATGACTAATGCCCATGATATCAGGTATGACATGCATTTCATTTATTGCATCAAGCAGAACATCTAAACAAAACCACACAGCTACAGGAAATCAGAGGTGAGATGATGCTGGGTAATCATGCCCTACACTGTACTGAAATAAAACTGAATGTACCAAGGGCACAACTATTGTTCTGGCAGGCTTTTTCTAACCACAGTTTTGGCGCACAAGCCCCAAAATGTCATTTACCATATGAATTCTAGAACTTATAAAAATATCTGAGTTCTTTTCATGATCTACAAGCAAAGACACGCAGTTTACTGGGAGGTCGGGGGGGAAGAAAGAAAGGAACAAAGTCATACTTGGCTGTTTCTCAAGAAACTCCTGAAACTTCTTTCTTTCATATTCAGCAGACTGCTGCATTAATTTTGGCCTAATACTACTGACAGCGAAGTTTGCCATATCCATTTTCATTAGGTCTAATACAGAGAAAATTGCTCTAAACAAACAAACAGAAAAAGTTATTCGAGGCTGCAGATGTTTCAGAGGTGCTGTTTACAAGATTTATTACAGGTTGTCTAAAGAAAGAGCAAAAACATGCATGGGAAACAGTAACAGCTTAACAACTTCAGAGCATGAGACAGAGAAAGCTGGAGCAAGCATGTACATGCATGCATGTGCCTCTTCCAAGTGGGAAACAAATCTTGCTCTCCTGTAAAAAAGCTTTCATGGAATTAACTTCACTAGCTCCACAGATTGTATCTCTCAGGATGTGCAGTATTGTATATGAAAAGATATCTGGTTTTCCTTGCATGCCATGGCTATTGGCAGCCTGGAAAGCCAGCCTCAGTGGGAAGTGAATAATCAGACCCAAGGGGCAAAAAGGAAAAAAACAAACAAACAAACACCAAAGAAAAACACTTTCATTTCAAAGCAACCTAATTCCTGCTGGCAATATTTCTGCCAAGTCAATCCTGAACTCCTGGAAGCTTTTCAAATCAGAAAACAGCAAGGTTAATGAAGCTTCTCCCAACTACTGAGACCTTGAGCTGTTCCATGAGAACATGGTGGCAAAGCAGAAGCCTGCATGCTCCCAGATGTGGAACACACACTCCCTTTAGAGCTGACAGGGAATTCCACAGGGACTGGGGTAAAGAGAGCTCCAACTGGGAGGAAAGGACAAACTGGTTGGAAACCAGTAATGCTTTTCCCCTAAGCCCCTGTGTGCTTTTTTCACCTTCTGCTGTAGACATTCAATTCTGATACAAACTGATTATTCATCTGCTACCTTAGAGCTTATTTCCATTTGACATTTAAGCAAATGTCCTTCAGTGACATGCAGGAGCCAGACAAATACTCCAACTCACCAGATCAGACATGGCCCTTGTTAATGACTCCTGGAGCATCCTTCCCCTTCACACCCACAGCTATATCCTTTTCCCTAATACTCTTCTTTCTAGGAGTTTCAAGTTGCCCCCTCCACTTCTAAAATTATTGAAGGGACTCTGAACATGACTAATAAATACATTTCAGTACCTGAAAAGAGGAACTATGTCATTAATATCTTTCAGTTTCTTAATGTCTTCATCTCGAGCTGGAGCACAGAGAGTCCCCATCATCCCAATAACAAATTTGACCAACTTAGAAATGTCAAGGGCCCCATTCTCTGCCTCCTGTTTTATCAAATCCAGGTCAAGAACTTCTGTAATCTGGCTTCTCAGTCTAGTATGACCAGGCAACAAGAACGACAGAAGACTCTGAAATGGAAAGTTAACAGTGCATTAGTTCTACATCAAAGACCACAAGGATCCAAAGAGTTACTGAACCACCTCTCACAGAATTATAGAATCAGAAAATGGTTTGGGCCAGGAGAGACCTTAAATATCACCTAGTTAAAAACCCCTTAATGCCCCATCCAGCCTGGCCTTGAACACTACCAGGGATTCTTATCTAAACAATAAATAATTGATTTTTTTTTTTTTAATTTTTAAACCAACCACTCACCAACTCCAAGTGTTTCACCTCACACTGGGTGATACTGAAGTTACTAAGTGGCAAACCTTCTGTGGCACAGATCACACTTCAGACTGTTGTGTTTGGTTTTATCAGCCCAGAGCTGGAGGATCTCACTGATTCCATAACTAATACCAGTGCCACAACATGAAGGAAGCTTGCAATTATGGAACTGGTATTGTTTACCTGTTAATCACCTCACATGGTTTTGCATTCGGTTTTATATTCAAATTTCTCCTCTAGGATTATACAGCTTGTATATGTTCACAGTGATACAGTAGTGCAAAAGAACAAGAGGATTTTTTATGAAAGCCAAACTCCAACCACTTTTGCTCATTCAAGTGCAGCTACTCAAATTCAATCATTTCCCTTCATATCACATCATCTTACCTCTTTAATTTCTCCCAATAACTTAATTGCATGATCATATGTTGGGGGATCTTCCTTCAGCTGAGCATCCAGACAGTCCCAGAAAGCTTTATGCACAATATCTCTGACTTTCTTCTCTAAGCTGTGAATAAACATGTTAAAAAGAATGATTAGTGGTCTCTGCACCACCTTACAAAGATAACCTGCAGCTCCTGAAGCACAGCATGTAATAATATGAATACAATGTAGTAATAATGATATGATGATTAACAGAGATCCATCATTTAAAGTTACTCAGAAAAGCAAGAAAAACTGGACACAGGATTTGGAATAGTTTATGTCCTAATACGAGGTTACACACCAGCAAAGGTGGCTACAAAGTAAAACCCTTCAAAGTATTTATCACATGCTACATCTAGAAAACTGGACCAAAACAAAAATAGCAAAAATTACATTTTGTCTTCAAAAGACCAGTATTCATGTTCCTTTTAAAGGCCCCACTAAGTAAAATCAATTCCACTACACAAAATCCAGTAGTAAACCTAACAGAAATTAAGTAACTTCCCAGACACCAAATCTTGGGTTTCACTACATAAGTACTGCACCTACTCTGAGATAAAGGCCCAGATCAGTCTGTATACAAAAAATAAATTAATTCCACTGCTTCAGTACCAATTCCTAATTCAAAATAGTGACAGTTCCTGTTCACACTGGGTGTAACTTCAACACTGGCCCCAGTGGAGACCAAGTTCCCTCCATGAAATATGCACCCCCTGTCCCAAATCAAGCCAGGAGGCTGTCAGCCACACCTCACTGTGTGTGAGAGAGAGAAAAACAGAAGATGAAGCTTCCTCTGCTCTCCCTCTCCTCTCTCAGCAGGGCACACAATTACTGCAGACTCACACAGAGAAGGAAAGGCTTCCAACTTGAAACGAGCAACCTAATAAAACACAGGAATCTCTTCCCAAAATATGCCTGAAGAAACAGACAGGAAAAGCTAAAATAACCAGTTTCCTCTTACTCCCAACAGGCAATGAAAGCTTAAAAATTGCTCAAAGCACTACCTACATCTGCAGCCAGCCTAGGGTGCTGGGAAGGCTGCAGCCTCTGAGTCCTGGGACAAGGGGACACAACAGAAACCACAGCACTCTGGGGTTTGCACCACACATCTCCAATTAATCCAAGAGGTTCTCCTTTCAAACACACACATCTGGGGAAGCAGAACTGCACAGTTACCACCTTCTTCTTATATTCTTTCCTACTTCCTCCCAGGCAAGGCACCAGCCAGAGCCTTTACCTGAAGCACCAGAGCTGCTCTGCAGTTCTACAAACACAATTTTATTTAGTATTTGGTACCAACCTTACCTGTGTTCTGGCAGTTCAGCTGGCTTTATCTGGAAGTCTCCATTCACCACAATTTCATGTGCCAGTGCCATGTTGGTGACTCCCTTTGCTGTCTCCATGAGCTCTTCTATGGACACAGGCCGAGAGGGACTGGCTGCAACATCAATTACACTGTCAGACAGCTCTCAACAAAAGCCTGCAGAAAGAGTCTTTTGGACCCTTTCCACCTTATTGACAGTACGCAGGGTCAAATGACAGCAGCAGCTGAAGATTTTTTTCCTTTCCTTCCCTTCCTTTCCCATCTGGTGGATGGCACATGTTTGGAGTATTTCAAAAAACCAAGGAGTGGATCCCAGTTGATATTCTGGGCTCAATATGTCAATTGCTTCTATCAAGCTCCTTTAAAAACCACCTCCAAACAAAACCCCCCACACAAACCAATACTTCTTTAGGATGGCTTAAGAGCATCTTGGAATCTTTCTCCACATTGTAGGAAGAAATAATTGCAAACAGCAGCGTTTTCACCATACTACTTCCACAAGCATTGTGCAGATATTGCCATTTCAGCTTTACATTTTTCAAGGAAGTGATTTCATCCTGAAAGCAGTCAACAAACAATCACCATCCCTGTTAAGCAGCAGCACACCAGTAGCTAATTATTCTCACTACTTCCAATGCCAATGGCACTCCTCCAAACCCTTTTTTTTTTCCCCCAGAGGCCATTACTCAAACAACAGAGAACAGCAGCATCAATGCTTAAGAGCTCTTCCCCTGGCAGGCATTTGGGAGCGAGCAGGATGGGCCAGCAGCCTCAGACTGGGTGACAGGGTTGGTGCCCTGATGGATCCATTCCATTCTCTAGCTCTTTCACTTCAGCTACAGGCATGGGAGCAACATACTAATCCCAAAAGGGAAAGAAACCAAGCAGGGATCTCCAGAGGCTGAGCTCCCTGAGAAATGTTTCAGGCAAACTACCACAATCTCATTTGATAATCCATGTTGATTGGACTTAGGCAATTACACAGAAAAGGTCCTTCAAAAGGAAGTGTCCATCACTTGTCTGCCATGCAGAGCTTTTCTGAGTTCATACAGTAGGGTTCCAATGTGCTTGTGTTTCATCAGTAGCTTGCTCTTTTCATGCAGCCCTCCTAAATCCTTCTTTCCTTCTGCTTGGAGCTGAACCTTGCACAGTGACTCTGGGAACACAGCAAGGATTGATATTCTGAGAAGAACCAGCAGACAGCAGACAGGATTGATATTCTGAGAAGAACCAGCAGACAGTGCTTGTCCGAGTGCCAAATGACTTCACTCCAGCACTGGGGGCTCTAAGAGCTAAGACTCTTTCATTGGCCAAAGATTGCTCCTAAATCACATCACTTCATTCTCATACTTGCTCCCTTATAGGAGGGAAGGGCTTGAGATCAAACCACCTCTTTGTGGTACAGTGCAGGGCTAGACTGTGCCACGCTTTTTCCTTCCACATGTTCAGGGTCTCTCTCCATACAAACACCCCATTTCCCACCAGGCAACCAGCAAGGCCTGGGAACAGAAACTCCCTCAGAACTTATCTCCTCTGAGTAACACCACACTGAACACAACCAAAAAATAAAAAGAATGCAACAAACAAAATGTTACTCCCTACAGAAATATAGAAGCCTGAGCACTTCTGCTTCTTTGAATTGAATCCCTGGAGCCAAAAAAAAACTTGGTTTTATCTACAGATTTGCCAGAAATATTGGCTCCCATATTGCATCCAGACCTTCACGTTAAAAGCAGAATGGCAAAGAAAAATATGCCTTAGGAAAAATATGCAGTCCAGCTTATGTGGAAGTAGCATTAGGATTAAACATATAAGTTTCCATTTATTTTGTGAGGGGGCTGACAGGACATCCCTTTGTTGATAACAGCCTTTTCTGCCCTGCAGTGGGAACAGGGGCTGCAGCAATGCAGAAGGTTCAGCTCAAAAGGCAAACAGCAGAGTCAGTTTAGCTGGAACACACTGGGGTGGTGTTCATCCATTCCAAGAGCACAAACACACCAGGATATTTAGGATACACGTGGCTCAGAGCAATGTGGTCATTGTGTACTATTAAGAAAATGTACACACTGTGTGTACAATTAGGGAAATAAAAAGAAAACAGGGAGAAAAGTGTTACCATTTCAAGGCATAACATCAAGAGTCACAGTGAATTGCAAGACAGTCCAACTTGCACAGAATGCTACAAAACACTAGGATTGCCCCCAACAACAATTACAGAATTTAGGTTTTTTTGGTGTATTTCATAAAGCAGTTTTGCTTACACTTGGGTGTATCACCTCTGTGGGATCCTGGAGCACTCTGTCGTATTCTTTTCCGGACAGACTGATCCGAGTTGTCCAAGCTCTCCTCCTCATCCTCCTCCAAAGCACTCAACTTTTCTTCACTTGAATTTAGCTTGTCAGGATTCTGAGACATTTTCAGTTGGTTCTTTACAAAAAGAAAAAATATGAAAAAGAGAATGAATAAGCATTTTCTGACATGGCTGAGAGGGTAAACATAACCAAGAGTCCTCTTGATTAAGAAAAAAAATTAAGAATGAAAGAATTCTTATGAGGAGTTATATGATGTCATCCCCATAATGGCAGGGGACCTGGACTCAGTGACTCACTTCCCATCTTCCACAAAATGGGATGCTTTCAACACAGCTACCATTTATTTAATCTGCAGTCCTAGTCAGTTCTCAAAAATCTCAAACTGTTCCCTTGCCATAATGATACAGATGAGAGAAAAATATACTACTTTCTTTCCTAGCACTGCTCTTAAGAGAACAACAAAAACACCTACAGAACAACGCCACACACATGTTTTACAAAAGATTATGAGGCAACATTTCCTTACTACACAGCAATAAATCTTCCTGAACATAACATATCCCTGAACTATGGTCTGCCCCAACTGCTCACAGCTTAAAAACTTCCCTCTGAGCCATCCAAAAGCATTAAGAAGCAGCAAAAGAACTAGAAAGAAATTAATATAAAATTCTATTCCCATATTTTCATTACATTTAAGAGCCCTGGTTTATGCATAAAATATCACAGTTGTCTGGGTTTTTAAAATTAAGACAGCAAAGAATAGCTTTTGTAATTAAAATCTTGGTTTATTAGACACTACATATTAAAGGACATTTATATCACATTGCAGACACCTGCAGGGTACCCAAAGTTACACTGAAAAAATTACCATAGAAAACCAAGTCTCACTTGGTTCCTCATCTTCACTTATTTCATTCTCAGATTTCCCTATCAAGAATGTCATTTCTACATCCACATTGAAAACCATCACACAGGAAGCTGCTGCCTAGGCTTTAATTTCACAGAAATCTCTCAGAGAGCATATGATGTCTCTAAATTAAATAACTGAGATGTTCTGTGAAGTGGGAGTCAGGAAGAGCCTGCTTTCAAAATAAAAGAAAGCTCCTGGAAAAATAACAATTTCCTCTTTCTGCTAGTACCCCCCCATCTCCACTTTCACATTTTGAAATAAACCAAGTTCTCAGCAAGAGAAAGTCTCCAGAGGCACCTCACAGCCACTGAGAGAAAATACAGCATCAAAAACTACGCCGAAGAGGATGCAGCAGAAGCAAGCAACAGTGTAGGAATATAAAATGCAGCACTGAGATTTATTTTCATACAACAGCTGTAATAACTAACCCCGCTCCACCGGTGCTTAAATTGATTGCACAGTGTGATTCCTTGGGACAGCTGGAAAGCTCAGGGCATGGAAGGAACAGCTTTGCTCTACAGCAATGACTCAGGATCATCATCTTGCTCACTGTGTCATTTCTATTTCAGAAGAGAAAACAGCATGAAAGCTTGGGATGAATAACATAGGAGAACACCCTTGGCACACAGGCATCAGTACAGGTACTGCCAGACTCACTCCACCTCTAGATGGAGGGTGAGGAGCTCTGTTAATAAAAGGGCTGCTCACAGGAAAAGAGCATAGCAATATCAAATATAAAATAGCACTGGGTAAAGAGAGAGAGAGAGAGAGAAACCTGTTGTTGAATTTGGCTAGGATAAAAGCATTATCATATAGGTTTCCACACTCATTCCAGACTAGATGATCGTTCTTCCCATCCATTCTCTTCCACAAAGCATCCTCCTGAAGTCAAACCTGAACCACAAAAATAATTCAACCAAGCCCCACTTAAGTCTTTAATGCACACAACAATTCCTAGTGCCCTGCAACCTCTCACTGCATGTTATCCTCGCTACCCTGAGAAAAGCAGAGAAAAACAATAAATCTCATAGAGGTGAAGCTGAGGTTTCAGTTCAGCTGCTTGAGGACTCACAGAAGATAAATGACAGGGACAAGATCATCAGTCTGATGCTTCCTAGCCCCAGCTTTGCCCAGCAGGCCATCATTCCTACCATGCAGACTACACCCTAAAGCGTTGCCTTCCATAAAATGGCAGCTCAAGAGCCACAGTTTCCAACCCAGCCCAAATTTCATTTAATTACCATTTGTTTTAGAAAATCCCATTTCAGCTATGGAGGGCAGGTATTAGAACTCCTGGGCCATTCTACCAAATGACTGCTCAGCAGATGATGTAAACAGGCACACTTGTTGGTTCAGTTGTTTAGTTTGCAATAGTCTGCTCTTTTCTGATGGATTACTGCTGTTATTGCCAGATCACATCTAGAACACATCCTCTTTCCACTGGGTAAATAAGCTTGACAATACCTCTTGCAGAAGCATGACCGTCATCCCTCCTTTCACAGAAACAATTCCAACTCTTAACAGAGCAAACTCCACTTCCTGCCACTTCCCTCGCATTTATTTTGAATGAGAACAGAAACGCAAGAAGAAAAACACAACAAATTAAAATCTAAACAAAACATTTTCCACAGCTTCATTTCATTACAGCTCCTCAAACCATGTGATGGGCACCTGCACGAAATAAACTTCACTGTGCTGCCCTGGAGCACACACAGGGTGGGCACTAAATAAAATACACTTCACTGTGCTGCCCTGAAGCACGTCGGCACTAAATAAAATACACTTCACTGTGCTGCCCTGGAGCACACACAGGGCCGGCATGAAATAAACTTCACTGTGCTGCCCTGGAGCACACACAGGACAGGCACTAAATAAAATAAACTTCACTGTGCTGCCCTGGCGCACACACAGGGTTGGCATGAAATAAACTTCACTGTGCTGCCCTGGAGCACACACAGGGTGGGCACTAAATAAAATAAACTTCACTGTATGGCCTAACAACACAGTGCACTCGACACACAGGGCTTCTGTGCGCCCAGCAGGCGCCCAAACCGTGGGCCCCCACAGTCTGCGGCAGGCCCCAGAGCCGCGCTGAGCCGCGGCCCAGCACTCCCGGCTCTTTCCCCAGCGCTGAACTCTGCCTTTCCCCTGTTCCCTGGCCACAGCACAGCTGCTTTCCCTCAGAACCCGCTAGCAGGCAAGCCGCAGCCTGTCCGCCGTCCCCATGGAAGGGATGCCGTGGAATCCCGCTGTTCCCTCCGCCGCCGGTTCCGTGCGAGGCCCTGCCAGCCCATCCCTACCGGCAGCTCACCCGGCACCGTCCCCATCCCCACCGGCCCTGCAGCAGCGCCGCCGCTCCCGCCACCTTTTCCCTTCGCAAGGCCCGGGAGCTCCGGGCTTCATCAATGGGCGAAGGGGGAGAACGAGTCCCGGGGGGCCATGGGCTGCTGAGCCGAATGGGGGCCGGGGGAGATGCGGTGCCGAGCCCGCCCGGGGCCCCGGCGCTGCGTTGCCCGGCCGGGCCTGGAGCCTCCGCGCCGCCCGCTCGGCGCTACCGGGCCCGGGCCCTGCCCGCCGCCCCCGGCCCCGCCACCGCCCTGAGCCCCGGGCCGCCCTCCGCCCCGGGCCGCCCCGCCTTACCGCCGCCCGGAGCAGCCGCCGCGGCCGCCGGCTCGGACGGGCCCGGCCCCTCCTGCGGCCGCGGAGCGGGCTGGGCCGGCGCCGCAGCCCCAGCGCTGGGCGGGCCGCGGCGGCTCCGGGGCGGAGCGAGGGCCCCGCGGCTGAGGGGCCGCTGCTCGGCGCCGGGGCACGAACGGCGCTGAGGAGCGGCTCCGCAGCCCAGGCAGAGCCCCGCTCAGCCCGACATCGATGGGGGGATGGATAGATCGGGGTCTGCCCCATCACACAGCGCTGGTTCAGATCAACCCCTCAGCAAGCAGGGAACGCGGTCTTGGATTGCCCTTGCTGTCCTTCTATAGGTCACAGAGTGACCGCCAGCTCCTCCACAGTGGAGTCTGAGGTACTCAGATTCCATAAATCACCCCAAAAAGAGCAAGGAGCTTGCTGACCCTGCCCTGTGCCCACCTTTGAGTGCCCTGGGCTGCTTTTCCGTAGCCCGACCCAAGCTGGCACCGGGGCCAGCGCCGTGACTCGGGACTGCAGCAGGCGATGCCCACGGACAGCAGCTCAGACAGCAATCTCATCCTCCTGACCGAGATGTTACAGCAGGCAGGAGGTGGAAAGGGAAAATACTTCTGCTGAAGAGCAAACCAATCCAACACCACCACCAACTTAGGATTTCCACTCCCGCATTTTAAGGCAAATTTTTCTGAGGAAGTGGGTTCATAATGAAAACCTTTCTGTTAAAACTAAGAACTATAACTACTATAAAGGCTTGTGCTTCCCTGCTAGGTTTCAGGAACTGATTATTTTTAGAAGTCCTTTCTAATTAACTAGAAGAAGCTTTTTACATTTTTGTCTTGCATCCCCCATCAGGACACAGTAAAACATTGTCCTGTTGCACACCAAGCCCTTCAGCTCCATTTCAGAGAAACACTCTGGCCCCTGGCAGCAGACACCAGTAATCACTGAAGCATTAGTTAGTGAGACATGAGAGTCTGACACAAGATGATGCTTTTTAAGAACAGCTCACCACATGTGACTGTAACAGCTATTACTACTTTGTTATCATAATTAAATCAGTTTTTGCTCCTAAATAAAAGAACAGAGCTCAACACTTTAAATTGAACAAAATTTGGTTGGTATTTTTTTTCCCAACAGCAGCTGTAATGAAGTTTTGGTGATATCATTCCAAAGATAACTCCACAAGAGTCAAAATTAGATATCTGATCATGTTTTATATATATATATATATATATATATATATATATATATATATATATACACACATGTGATTGCAGTTGCCTGAGTTGCAAATCTTGGTATTTCCACTGTAGACCAGCCATGAAGAAGAAATGCCACGGGAAAAGCCAAAGGCCCTTCATTTGCTCTAGCACTTTTCTAATTACAGCTGGTGACATCAGTAAGAGTTACAGACAGAGCAAAACCCTGCAGGGATGAAGATAACCAGCCACTGACAGTACATCCTGTGGCAACCAAAGCCAGACTGACTTCAAAATCCAGACTGACTTCACCACCTCAGGAGAGCCAATTCCTCACTCTGGTGCCATTTGAGCTTAAAACAGCACAGTAATTCAGCACACACATGGGTTAGTTGGCTGGCAAGCCTGAAGAAAAGCTGTGCAGTATCTAGCAGAACATGTTTTTTAGCTCTCTCCAGCACACAGCGAGTCAAAGATCAAATGTTATGTCATGCTCACATAATCCAAGGCAAATTAGGGGAAAAAAATAAAAAACCAGCAACATAAAATTCAGTGCTGGGGCAAAAGGTGGCAGAGAGATTTCATTCATGGTGTCTTCCATCTCAAATACTCAAATAGAGGGAGTACTTGGCTTTTGGGGAGGAAAAGGAATTATTTTGGTCCTATAGCAATTAACAATGAAAAAAAAAGCTAAACTATAAATAAAGGTCAAACTCAGTTACTGTTGGCATTGGTAATAATTGCATAAATCCCATCAATTTCCACAAAATAACTTTATTAGGTAGATACATGAATATAAAAGATTTACAAATATATTAGTGTTCTCACTGCTGGGGTATACAAAGGAATCAATATTTACACATAATTAGTAACTCTGTCTCCAAAATACTGCATAAAAATACTTGGATTACTACTATGAAACTGATCTAGCAGCCTCTTTCTCTCTTTGTCAGAGAGCTTTGAATCTTCATCAATAGCTTTCAATAGAGAGAAGAGCTCATCCTTTGTGGTCTTCTCTGTGTTGGAGCGATACTCTCTCTCATCCAGCTTTTGGCAAAAGGTATAACCTGAAAGGAAAGGAGAGAGGATTATCACCACACTCCACCCACCCTCGAGATTCCAGGGACCCACCCTCCTTTAGATCACACCAGCCATTGTTACAAACTTTTTTTGCATTTGTCATTTGGGGGCATGACAAGATTACAAAGCTCAGTGGGAAGGGTTACCTGATATCTTGCTGGGATCCTGGCCCTTCTGCAGGGCCAGCAGTTTATTGCTGACCATTTTGTGCAGCGCCCCTGGGATCTGGAACAGAAAGAGAGCACAAGGCAACAGCAGCTTTTCCATGAAAGCTCTCCGTGAACTTTCAGATAAACAAAACCTGGCCATTTTCTAGCTCCTACCTTCAACACATCTCTCTGGTTGTCCACAAGGAACAAGATCAGGAGGTCAGTTTTCCCTCTGGATAGGTTTTTGTTGTTGATAATAGCTTTAGAGAACGTCCTTTTCACAACCATCCTGTTGTCACTCTAAAGAACAAAGGGAAATAATGACCAGAAGAGGAGAGTTAGAGTCCCCCAATAGGAAGGGCACCACCTTTGTTCTTCTGAGACATGGCTTTTCCTGTAGTCACAAATTTAAACTACAAAGGTGTTTTCTGACCAGTACCTGGGCCGTCTGGATTTCAGAAAGAGCAAAACAATTATCAAGAATGCAGATTTACCTCCTTCTGTAGCTTGATCTCAGAATTATGTGCTGCAACAGCCATGAAGTACAGCAGTCTCCTGAACTCCTCCCTGACTTGGCTGTCTAGGAGCTTCAAATAGAGCTGAACAGCTTCTAAAGACTGCTCCATCTTCCCATTCACTGGGGAGAGAGAAAGGGATCCATTGCCATATTCAGTTAAAGAAATGTTACCATAAAGCACACCCGAATTAGCCACCGAAGAGATGCCCTTCTCTCTAAACAGACCCTGCCAAACACAGCAATCCATTCTCCCAAAAACCTCTCCCAGGCTGAGGAGAGCTGCTTGCAGAGCCTCTGACAACATCCCACACACAGGCCTTCAGCCTGGCATTAAAGCTCCCTTGTAATTAAGTTCAATTACAGTTCAGCCATCTTAAAAGGGATGAGAAGTACTGAGAAAGAAAAATGGTTCTATTAAAAAAAAAAAAGAACGACCTCTGCTTGTGGTAATAAAGACCTCAAAAAACTGAGGAATATGTCCTAGATACATGGGCTAGTTTGATGATTTGATGAGTTAATTGCAAACTACTTTGTAGAACTTGGCTAAGTTTTAATTTGCCTTACTATGCAGAATAGTCATTTTAGAGCTGTGAGTTGTTTAAATGAAGTAGGCTGTACTAATATCCTTTATCATGTAGAGAGGAAGAATGGGATATAAATGCAAAGTATTCCAGTTAACATGAAAAAAGGAGAATAATCAAGGCAGAGAATTTATAAAAAATAAGGAGATCTGGGATAAAATGTTGAGAACTAAAACATCAAAAGCTTTCTAAAATGCTGTCCAAACAAAATTTAAAAACAAGTAAAAATGAAAAAACTAAAAGTTGTCAATGGTGTACCAAGCGTTTACAGATTTCAGTTTAGCTCTTACAGCCTAAATATTTACTATTAGGCTATATTTATATTTCATTTCCCATGGATATCTGACTTCCATGGATACCAGCTAGTACCAAATAATAACACTCTGGTTTCACAGCCATTCTACACAGACCTGAACAATGATTACAGAACTGCATACCGTAAGAACCAAAATGTCAAAGAACAGTCTTTATGACTAGACATTTAAAAAAACCCCAGCCATACATAAAACCCCCAAACAAAACTAAAACAAAACAAAAAAACACTTGTAGAAGTCAGCTTTTAGTCTCGGCTCCTGAGGTAAACACTCAGTTTCTCAGTACATATCTCACATAAGCATTGGAACACAGCTCTGTTTTACTTACCTAATAGCTCTGCAATTCCTAAATGAATTTCAGATGCATGGCTTAAGAGTGGCTCCTTTTTTTGGCTGTAGTACCTCCCAATGTTTTCAAACAGCAGCAGCTTCCAGGAATCTGCTTTGTCTGGCTGATCAGGCAGGTTCCTGCTAATATCCACCACCATATGATCAGGAAGATATTCCAAGCAATCAATTGCTGCAGAGAGCCACTCGTCTGTCCTGGAAGACAGAGGGGTTTGGGTTTGCACCTTTAATTGTGGGTGCCCTTCAGAGCTGGCTGCAGTGCTTTCCACAGAGAGCAGGCACACTGGTTCCTCCATCACACTGAAAACTGCGTGTGTGGGCACTAAAGCCCATCGGAAATTCACACACAACGCACTTCCCCTGACACACTCAGGCAGATCACAGTCATAAGCCTCTTTGTTATGTATTTAATCAAGATGAAAAATTAGTAACCCACAAGTAAACAGGCCCAAGCAGTAAAACCCAAAGTCAGTCATGTCCTCTACTATTAGATAAGGACACAATTATTGCTGGATAAACAGAAACATGAACCTTGATCTGATTCAGACTGGTACAAGTTTTTCTGAGAATGTTTTCAACTCCATGCACAGTTTCAAGCTCAACATTCTTAGCTCTTTGAATACAGTAGGAGAAACTAAACTAGTTCCTCACAAGCAATGTCTCCAGGAAAAACTTTCATGATGATTACAAACCCTCTATTCTTCCCTCAACGCAACAAAGAATTTCCCCTCTGAATACCACCAGCTACTGTCATTGCATTCAAAAACCATCCCAGTGTTCAGCAGACATTCTCACCAAGCAATTGATATTTACCACTTATTCCAGTCAAGTCCAACAGGGAAAAAGCACCTGCTCACATCCTTTCTGCTGAGACTGAGACTGCTGCATTTGCTACATCCCCCCAAAGACCAACTGTGCTTTACACTGCCCTGAAAGCAGAAAGATTTCCAGAGCTGCAGAGGACAGGAATGATTTCTTACTGAGAGTCACTGAAAGCCTTGAGGATCTCTCTGTCCAGGTAGTTGCTGGTGATGACATATCCAGGTGCCTTCCTGGGCTCTGGCAGCTGAGGTCTGATCTCCTGGTGCTCCAGCAGAGACTCCAGCAGAGGGAGATCCACCAGCTGCAGCAGGCGAGCAATTGTTTGTTCTTGCCACACTTCATTAATAACTGGGAAAGGTGGATACACAAAGCACAGGGAGACTCAGCATGTGCAAAAACTCATCCCAAGGAAGATAACTCCCCTTCCTCCCATCGGGCCTAACCTTACAGATTGATTTTAGCGAAGTAGAGACTTGCAGTAGCAAAGCATGTGGCTCTTATCAGCTTGAAGTGCCTTTTATCACCACAAAAAGGCAAGAATTACCCATTTGTTTAGTTAGCTACAAGTGTGGGAGAACTGCTTTTCGAATAAATCTGAAGTGCCTTACACTCTTTGTGCTCTAATTTGCAAACAATCTTTGTTCTAGATAAGGGATGAAAAAAAAGTACAACAGTGACACTCTCCTTATCACAGCTTCCTTGAGTATTTCCCTGTGATGAAACCACAGTTTCTAGGATGCATTAGCATTTTAACCAAAGGAAAAAACACATCAGATCATAGTTTGGTCTGAAAGACAAGCAGTGAATTGTCAAGAAGAGTTTCACACAATACTGAAGGAGTGCTGGATGTGCAGATACACAATTCACTTCCAGCTAACAGCAGACTATTTGCCCTGACTAAAACCAGCACAAGTAGTGCAGGTAACTGAGTATTATGAATATTTCTAACTCAAATCAGGCTCATAATACTCAATACCAGCACAAGTAGTGCAGGTAAGTGGGTATTATGAATATTTCTAACTCAAATCAAGCCCTACACATTGGGTATTCTTCCCCACAAAAGTCAACGCTGATTTATTTCAGTCAAGAGATAATGCCTCTTGTCTGATGAAATAAAAAGGCAAAAGGCAAGCCTGCAACAAATATAATTTGCCTTTTCATGACATGGTGTTCAAACCAAAATACTGCGAGTGTCAGTTTGCCTCCCTCTCCAACCTGAGGGGCACAAGTCTTCCCAGTCCTGTAGATGTTCCTTCCCTCTCCCACAGACAAGGACTGGGACATTATCTGGCTTACCTCGACGGGACAAGCTGTCTGAGATGTTTACTTGAGGGCTGCTTGCAGGATTTAGACTTAGGTTTTCCCAAAGATCCTCCAAGCTTTCTGGTTTGAATGGGGTATTGTAGAGCAACGTGCTGTTCTCATATCTGAGATTAAAACCAGTTTATAGAAATATATGTATAACCATATATATGGATAACCAAATATATAATGCAACATACAGATATGGGTAACTGTCCCAAGATCAAAAAGTTTCTCCTGTATAGATATTTACATAATTCCCCCTTGTCTCCCCTGCCTCGAAATTTCCTCTGTCCAAGTCATCCAGGAGAACGTATCATACCTGCAAAAATTATTTGCATGTAACAGAACCACTCCAGCCACAAAATTACTGTTCCTCCAAGCACAGCTATGTGATTTCAATTCCCAACTCTTCTTTGTTTTAGGGCACTGCAATAGCTTTTTGATGTCCACTATCTTTGACATGGATATGCATGTATTGACGCTGTTCCTTTGACTAAATGAAGAAATGTAACCCAATGGATCTGCGCCCTGCCCAGAAGGAAAACACCTTCATTCTACACTAATAAAACAGGAATAATCCTGTTTAATGACTGTTTGTTCAGTATATTCTAAGTCTTACTTTAACAGCTCTTGTGATGGAAGTATTTTTAAATACCACATATAATTAAAGTGATTTTAATTTCCCATGAATTCTCTTTTTAAATAAAGACTTGGGACAGTATGCTTTAGGACAGAACAAGAGCCAGTGGGAGAGAGGGGAGAAGCAGGGCAAAGGAAATATTTTTAATCTCTGTTCCTCTACTTTTTTCATCAGGGTTGATGCACTCAAGTTCACATTTGCTACTCACATGAATATGTCAGTCAAATAAGGAATTTTGGGTCAATATAATTTACAATTTCCAAGAGTGCACATTGCTAAAACTACTGCATTAAATTCATCCACGTAGTTTCTTGTAAGAATATGTCAGAGTAGGTGAAGAGATGAACATTTCACAAAAACTTTTGAAGGGAGGTTATGTGGCAAAGTGGCATCCACACATTCTGCTTTGTGTGGGGTTAGTTAGCATCAGGGATTTCTTTGCCCACTCCTAAAGGGACAGGGAAACAAAAAAACCTCACCATTGCACTTGCCTCTGGTTCTAGGATGGAGTGCAATAGCAGAACAGCAGAACAGCCTGCTACCCTGCCTGGAAACAAGTCATACATGCATAAAGAAACAGCTAAAAAGGGAGATAAGTTGGAAGTGTAGCAAAGCAAAGATGGTGAAAGGAGAAAACATTTTTTTCTTAGAAGGTGCATGGATTGGCACCTGGAAGCTCTGGTTTATGCCAGAGCTAGATGTGCAGTGACTAAGATTGCCCTGTTGCATTAGCCTGTCTGATGCACCTGAATTCCAGCTGGTTACATTGATTTAGATCAGTATGTAAATGCACTTAATTTCTACCCTCTCACCTCCCTCCCCCAAGGCGAGGTGACAACAGAGAGAGAAAACGAGCAGCCATGTAGGCTGCGTGGTTTACTCTCTTCAAATTGCTCTTTCCTACCTGTCTTCCACCCACATCTTCACAAACATCTATGCAGCATCTATTTTTACCCCTTAAACGTACAAGTTTGCTTTTCTCTCCCCCAGAACACATAATATTTTCCTCTCGAAAATCATTTCTCTTCACCTCCCCGTACTAACCTCTGCGAGGCACACTGCTGGTAATCCTTCTCAAGCTCAGGCTGGTTGGAGGCGTTTGTGAACCTGTAGAGGCTGCAGCTGCTGTCCTCAAACACGGAGCGCTTGTCTTTGCCAAAGACCCTGGTGGAGACGGCCTCGAACACTTTGCAGTCCATCAGCGCTTGGCACACGCGCACCACCTTAGCCCGGGAGATATCCACGTCCCCAAAATACTTGTTCTGCAGGAGGTGGGCGAAGACAACATCCACTGCGTCCGAGCCAATGAAGCAGTCGTGGTAACTCTTGAGGTTCTGGCGGCGCTTCTTCACTTCCACCTGAGTTTGGAGGGCGCTGATAATGCTGCTCCAGACGAAGGTGGCTCCGAACGGCTTCTGCGCCAGGCTGAAGCCTGAGGGCACACACACAGAGCCTGAATTCATGCTGCAGCCACAGAGAACAGCCCCCTTCCTGGCTTCCAGCTTTCGTCAACCTCGTAAGGGTTTAAAAACCGTTCAGACTTCCACTTTGGCTCGGGTTGCTCAGGCATTAACACTGTGTTACTTCCTCAGCAATCTGCCTGCTCTGCGCCACTGTCTCCCTCCCTCCCTCTCTCTCTTTGGTGGTTGCCCTCGCTACACCAGCGTAAAGCTTTGCAACCAGGAGTTCCTGTTTTTTCAGCCTTTGTCCTTTTGTGTGTCCCTTGGTCACCTAATGGTCACCCTTGCAGAACCACAAACCAGCTGCGTGCGCTCCTAACACACCCCGGCTCCTCCACAGCACCACCAGAGCCACACGGCTGGGCAGGGAACAGGGGATGAAGGGAGTCCCCAGGGCCCTGCTGGCTCCAGGACTGTGCACACACACACAAGCTACCTAACATAGTGCTTAGCACACCACTAACAAGTCCATGGATTCTCTGGAGATGGCACTGACACCGCACTGATGCCACCAGAGCGCTCTTTGCCACCCAACGCCACTTCCGTGAGCCAGCCCGTCTTCCCTCCCCCAGTGAAACCACTGAACTATTACTCATTTACCAGTCTGAGTAGAACAAAATGCCAGCAGCCAACAGCTTGACCTGAGGCTACGCTCAGCCTCCACAAGGACGCAAAAACACACGAAGTTTGTTTTTAAGCAGGTAGCACCCAACAGGGGAGAGCTGCAGCCACCAGGGAGGCTAGAATTAGAACACGTTTTCCAGTAAATCAGATGAAAAACTTACTAAGAGTGAAAGCAGAGGAAGAAGAGAGAAATCAAAAGCTGAAGGACAAAATATGGAAGGAGAAGTTGGCAGCAATCCTACAGAAAGCCAGCTGGGATTGTGACAGACCTCAAACCAAATGAATTAACAGTGCAAGGCAGTGTTTGAAAAAAACAACAACATGGAACATATTACCACGAGCGTTTTCCACAGAGATGCAGGAGGTGGTTGTTTCTGCTCTGTTTAGTTTGAAGTGGCTTTAGCTAGAGAGGTGCATTCCAATTTGGGGCACCAAATCACCAATCAGTTTTCAGCTGATCCCCAGCTGCAGGAAAGCCCAAACTGGCAAATAAGCAAGGGGAAAAGGAAAGGTAGAGGGGCAGTGAAGACTGGGAAGAGGGAGAGAAAGCAAGGAACACACCACCATTTGAACACACCAACACTTCAGAAAGACAGCATCTTTTGTTTCTGAAAAGATTCAAGCCAGAAAAGAAAAAAAAAAAAAAGAGACAAGAAAAGCAAAGCAGCTTTCTAACACACAGCATTGAACCAGCCAACGCAGAAATCTCCCAAAACCTCCAGTTTCCAAAGCTTTAAAAGTACAAGACGGACAAGGTACACAACTGCTGACACTTACACGCGATGACACCTTCAGGAAGGCTGAACAAACACAACGAACACGGAATTCCCTTCCTGCCCTACATTCCAATAGCCAGCTATGCTCTTTGGGAAGGAAGAACCCCAAACCCGACACCACCAAACACACAACCACGCTGGTTTCTGTCGCTAGAATAAACACGAGCACCTGCAACGCTTTAACTACCACTGACAGCCCTACCAGCGCTTCCTTACACACACTGAGCCTTCGGATCTTTTCTGAGGGAAGCGGTATGAAGCGTGCCATTAAGACAACAACTTTCCACAAAGTTAAAGTGGGGAAAGAAAAAGGGCAAAGGCAGGGAAAGAAAAAGGGCAAAGGTAGGGCAAGAAAAAGGGCAAAACCCAGCGAGCGCGGCCGATGTCGCCGCTTACGCTGCGCTACCGAGGCACCTGCTCCTGAGCCGCGCCGGGGCTGCGGAGCTGCCCGAGCCTCCCCGGCAGCCACCCCGGCGGCAGCTCCGCGGGCACGGCACGGCACGGCACGGCACGGTTCCGCGGGTTCCCGGCCCTGCCGCTGCCGCCGGCGGAGCGGGCACAGCCAGGACGGGATCCCCGCGGAAGCGGCTCCCGGAGCGCGGCCAAGTTTTGAACCTCCCAGAGCCGGGAAAGGCGCCGAGCGCAGCCGCCGCCGGCAGCCGCATCCCACTGCACGCCCGTCCCGCTCCCATTCCCTGCCCCGCTCCCCGGCGCTGGGCCGTACCCGGCGGCCTGGCGGCGGGGCTGCAGACCGCGCTGAGGCTCAGAGCCGCCGCCTTCTCCCGCACCGTGGCCATGGCGAGCGCCGGCTCCGCGCATCTGCCGCGCCGGGGCGGCTCTCGGCGCTCTCGGGGCCCGCGGGGGCGGAGCTGCCGCGCCCCCGCCCCGGGGCGGTGCCCGGGACCGGGCAGAAAGGGCAGCGACCGCCCCGGCCCTGCCCGAGCGCGGCTTGGCTGCCCCGAGGGCGGAAGGGACCGCTGGGGACCGTCCGGTGCCATCCCCCCGGCGAGGTCACACAGGAACGCGCTCGGGTGGCTCTGGAAAAAAACTCTTCCTCGTACCGAGGTGGAACTTCTGGTGCTTAGTGCTCCTCATCCGGTCCCTGGGCATGACCAAAAGAGCCTGGCACCGTGCTCTTGTCACCTGTCTTTAAGATGTTTATGTGCGCTGATGAGATCCCCTCTCAGTCTTCTCTTCTCCAGCCTGAACAGGTCCCGCTCCTGCAGTTTCTCTTTTTAAGAGAGATGCTCCAGACCCCTGACCATCTTTGTGACCTTCCACTGGACCCTCTCTGATAGTCCCGTGTCTGTTCTGCAGGATGTTTGCAATCCACTGACATGAAGCTGCTTTCCGTTTCAAAACTGGGAAGAAAGTTCTGAATGGTGGATAAATCCGAGGAAATCCAAGTTCCCGATAAAAAGTGTCTTCAAATATCGATTCCATACATTCCCATATATATATATGTATATATCAAAGGCATGTTCATTATGGCAGCTGGCATTTCTCATTGCAATGAAATGAAAAAATAAATTCATTTTCAGAGTAATAAGTGGTTTTTTCCTACTGCCTGCAGCAAACTGCTGAGAGATCCAACATAATTTTCTACTGTGTACAAAGTATAATTTTGTAATACAAATCAAGGATTTTGACATTCTTACTCAATGGAAGTGTATCAGAACAACATAAAATAATTCATGGGGTTTGGAATGATTTCCATAGGAACAGACAAAGTCAAACTGATCTCCATGGTTCACAGACACAGAAGAATGTAATGCACATTAAAGACCAAATAATACAATGTTACAAGTGATTCAAAAATTCACTTTGAGTCATCAGATAATTGAACTTTAGCCTGTTCTACGTCAAATTCTGTGCTAGCAGGTGAAAATACAGGATGTTTGCTATCCACTGAGGCTCAGGGCAGCCTTCTCTCCTCATTTGTCACACTTACAGGTAGGGCACTGCAAGTTTGTTCATTGTATGCAAATAAATAGATCATTTGAAGCTGTGAAAAATTCCTACAGGCAACTAGGTACCACAGACTTGTGGCAGACAAACATTTCTTCATGTTTCATTGCCTGAGTACAGTATTTGATAAAGGGAGTTCTAAACATGGAAGTTTTTGTGAAATTTTTCAGACAAGGAAGGCTTAAGTCTCTGGGCACAGAGAAAGGAACTTATTCAAGCTGTAGGAAAAAAAAAATAAAGTTCATCTTGTTTCCTGAACAATAGGAAGTGACTAACAGAGATTTATTTGTTGGGAAAAGAAGGGAAGATAAATCCCTTTTTAAAAAAAGTAGTCCTGATTCACATGTGCCAATAAGAACCCAATAAAATAACATATAATGCACTGTTTAATTTTTCCCTGCTTTTGCAGCAGTGTGATGCTAGAATTTTTGATGCATTGCCAAAATAAAACTGCAAATCAAGAAATACTGAATTAAAATTAATTTTAAAAAATTATTTATTTTTGCAGAGTTGTTGAAATAAAGTGATGCAGTCAATCATCCTGCTGTGGTTCACCTAATCTTGAGAGAATTCGAACCCACAAACATTTTGGAGTAGGAGATGCAGCAATCAGAACATTGCACCTCACCATGGAGAGTGATTTGGCAAACTCTGCTTGCAGGGAGCAGAGCAAGCCACAGCCAATCTGGTTTCCCCTTCCACAGCAGATTCCCCCAGTTAACCTCCATAAAGCTGAACACAGGATGCACAAGAGAATGCCAATTACAAAGGCACAATTAACATAATTTATTCATAAAATCGTTTGAGACCAATGTATTTTTAACAGAAGTCCTAGTCCTAACAAAAGTCAACAGTTGTGTCAGATTCTTTTCAGCTGTTATAAAGGACTTTTATAGCAAGGAACAGCACAATAAAAATCTATTTTCATTTATTTCCAGGTCATCTAGAAATACTCCTACCAGCTACAAAAGGATCAAGAGAGTGGTTATGTTTTGAAGAACTTAAAGACTTCACTTTTCAAGAATTTCTGAGTCTTATGTAAGATCTGTAGGGTTTAATTAGAAGCATAAAGCAGAAACAGAGTATTTAAATTCAACAGCCACAAATTCAGGCATGTCTGTTGATTAACTTCCTCATGTCAATTAAGTGTTTGCTCAAGGATAAAGATGGCAAAGGATAAAGACCCACGTTCGGGTCCTGTCTGATCATGGAGGGAGAGAAGGCAAAATGGAAACCTGCAGCTCACAAAGGGAGCAGTGATGCACACCTGCATGCAAAATGCAAAAAGCTTTTCCCATAATGAACCTGGAATCTGGGCTGCCAACCAGGAAGGGGAAGTGACAGCACCTGTAATTTCCAGATATTCTGAGCACTGTTCTTCCAGATAACGAAGGAGATATAATTGGATATAAGAACTTGCAAAGTAAAAGCACAAGAGGCATATCAATAGAAGATATTCTATTTTATAGGGGTGCTGCTGTTTTATCTGCAACAGATCAATGCTTGGTTAAGTGACTGGGAAATGTTATGTGTTCGTGAAAAAAACACAGGAAAAAGTTTTAATTTCATAACTTAAAAAAAAAACCAAAACAAAACTAGAAGGACACCAAAGCTGGAACATAAGCTGTTTTAAAACCCAGAATTGTTCAGTGTCCCAATTATTCAAATTTTAAACACCAAAATAGACAGTGACTTATCACAGCAAATTGACCAGGAAATAAAGAGGGACTTTTGCAGAACAGTACCATCCAATTTCTTATTTTCAAATGAATTCAGATTCCACTTTCTTGAATGGTTAACATAGAACTCTGCATGTCAAATGCCTCTCTTACATCTCAAGCATGTCAGAAGGCTCTCTCTTCTATACCAAACTTTATTCTTTAGATTTCAATTATGTTCCACAGCACTAAAGCTTTAAAGATTAAGTGTATATCAACACAGCTTAAATTATATATGTACATAAAATTCATTGCCATTGTCATCAGGATCTGTTGAACCCAATCGTTTTCTGTTTCTGAAAAAGCAAAGCAATTAATAATTACCATAAAAATTCAGAAAAATATTCCAGTTATTTAGAACAGTTACGCTTCTGTTTTTTCCCCACTTAAATATCAACAATGCCTGTATTCACTACAGTGGTGAAGTTGATGAAAGGCGTACATTATGAAGAGTAACCCTTAAAATGTTGCTCCATTCCATTGACAAATGTCGAGACAAATTGAAGTTCAGCATTTGGTTCAGTGTCGCACAGAGATCCTCGTGGAAGGGAAAATCTACAGCTTCTGTTTCAGAAATTGCTACAATTATCAGGGCATTATCAAATCTGCTCTACTTCGATGCCTGAGGATATAAAAGCCAGTGCAAAAGGTTTTCAGTTATGAAAGAGACCTATAAAAATGGGAAAACTCTTCTCTGGTGTGAAAAACACCAATCACTTGTTTTTAAAATTTTAAAAGTTTAATACTAATAAAATGGTTATAAAAATAGTAATACAATTTGAGTAATAATAATTTGGACAGTCTGGATTAGGACAATATGAGACAACAGAAACAAAGAGTTACAGACAGTCCGGGTACCTTTTTCTGGGCAAAATAAGCCCGAAAAAGGACCCACGTTAACAGAGGATTAACCCTTAAAAACAACAGCCTGTTGCATATTCATACACTCATACATGATGCATAAATTCCTTTCAAACACAGGATTCTGTCTGGTGAGTGTCAGCTTCTTCCTCTGACTCCTAACAGCACCTTCGAGGCGAGAAGAAGTTAATTTCTTCTGCTAAGAGGGCAATAAATTCTTTTTCTCTGAAAGATTTAGGTGTCCTGTGGCTGCTATCTCGCTGTGAGTCCTTTCTTTAAAACAAGTATCCTACATAGCATAGTTTCTATTTTAACATTTTGTTATAACCTAAAACTATATTTAACACAGTACTTAAGAGAATTAATACAGCATCACTTTCTAACACAGCACATATAATATTCGTTTTAATATTTGCGAAAAGCCAACCATAAAATACACATTTTTCACATCTGGTAATCTCAAATTTAAGCACATGAGCAGCTATTCATACAATACCAGATTGCAAAGGGCTGTTTGACAAGCTGGACAGATCTGAGGGCAGATTACAGAGCGGGCACAGGGAATCTCCCTTAGTGCTGGCTGACAGGTTCTGCCATTTGCAGCTCAGAGCAGGAGCATTGCCTGGGGCTGAGCTCCACGGGCTGCAGAGCACAGACACTCTCCCTTAGGATGCAGAGCAGGTTAGTCACTAACTCATTCTGCTTGGTCCCATTTCCCATCCCCATAGGAATTACAAAAGAGGACGGCACAGTGTGGCCACACTCTTGTCATAGAGAGCAGCAGGCACAAGTTCCCAAGGATTTTTCCTGGGAAAGGCACTGAGAAGCTCAGAAAAGAAAACAATTCTTATCTCTACTTGCTGCTCCTGTTGTATGGTACATGTGGAATGTGTTATGGAGATTGTTTACCCAAAGTGATTTGTTAATAGGATTCTACTGTTTGGATTGATTGGCCAATTGGATCCACGTGTGTCATCACTGTCTGGAAACAGTCACAGGTTTTTCTTTACTATTCTTTAGTATCTCTTTAGTATGTAATTTAGTATAGCATTAGTGTAATATAGTATATATTATAGCTAGATACTTATAGCTTATACACTTATGAACTGTATACTTATAGCTGTATAGTGTATAGCTCAATGTATAGCATTTGTTCAGCTTTCTGAACCATGGAGTCAGAGCACACTATTCCCTACACTGGGGTCGCCCTGCATGGATAGGTGTTCCAGATTGCAAGGCAAGATGTTTTCCATTACCATCTGTACGGCAGGTTATCTTTTGTCAAGTGGGCAGTTTGCCTTATCTCTCTCTCTGAGTGACCACATTCACACCTCCCTCGGGAGGGGATCTCCGCTGATAACAGCCATTGAATGTCACTGCATGGCTGATAAGAACTATAACATCCCATTGTGAGATGTGAGCCCAGAGGGAGGAGCCAAGCATTGCTACCCAGATATAATCCAGGAGTTTTTGAGACACCAGCATGGCTTTTCTCCACGGGATTCCCCAGAGGAACAGCAGCTGCCTCTTCCTCCACTGGATCTTCAGAGGAAGAATACATCCTTCTCTACAGAACCCCCTTGCTCCAACAGAACCACCCCGGACACTGCAGGAGGACTGCAGCCACATTTCCAATGGGACTGCCACCAACACCCTGACCCACAGGGTGTCAGGTTGGGTTCTGACTCTGTCAGTGTTGTTCTAGCGTACTGCATTGTTTATTTTATCCTTTTATTTTTCCTTCCTATTAAAGAACTGTTATTTCCTGCTCCCATATCTTTGCCTGAGAGCCCCTTAATTTAAAATTATAGCAAGTCGGAGGGGTGGGGAGGGTTTACATTCTCAGTTTCAGGGGAGGCTCCTGCCTTCCTTAGCAGACTCCTGTCTTTCCAAACCAAGACAATAGGTGCAAGGTTCTGAGGGGTACAATGATTCCATCTAGCGACCGTGGCTCCTGCCCCACCGCAGAGCACACCTGGCCTGGGTGAGAGCACCGCTCACTCCTGAAGGGCGGCTCTGGAATGTTCCGGAGAAGTGAAATCTGTAAGAATTCCACCCTAGTGAAGTGAAATCTGTTAGGATTCCACCCTGGCCTTTCTGAAGAGCCTGGAACAATCAACAAGCTGCCAGGACAGAAGGTTCTGGCGACAAAGGGAGCATTGTCCCGGAGCTCCATGCTTCCAGTGGCGGGCCGGAATAGCGATGTGTCTGCGGGAGCACGGCGGGCAGGGCAGGGCTGGCTGAGCCTGCTGCTGCACACTGACCCCCGCTGGAACACGGGCTGCACTCGTACAGAGCTTCTGGAAAGCTCACACATTTGTATGTAAACTTGGAGATAAGACAAGCTGACCTCAGAGATGTTACGGAATTAGGATAGGTGTTGTTGAGACAGAAATGGAGTTAGAAGAGAGTTTCAAAAGATGGTTTCACAAATAAGACTAGATACTTTAGAGAAATAGAACTATAATACTTTAGATATTTAGAAATACTTTAGATATTTAGAAAAGAGTTTCAAAAGATGGTTTTACAAATAAGACTAGATACTTCAGAGAAATAGAACTATAAGCCCCCAAAGCTGCTTTACTTAGGGAAGAGCTCTAAATCCTCATTCTTCCAGAGCTTTGAACAAGCTGCCCATTTGACCTAAGCACATAATAAAACATTGATGCTCCAGCTTTTATTCAATTATCATATCACTTACCTTCTGTTGCCACAGCAGAAATATCTGATACATAAATAATGCACAGACAAATCACACTAGCAGCCAGCACAGTTAGAAAGGAAAGGATGATGCAAACCAACATAATTTTACTTAAAAGATCTTTCTATCACATGTTCTGGGAGTTTGAGAAAGCTACAACATGTACTCCCAATTATATAGTTTACAATTTCAAATAACACATGTAAATAAAAACCTCATTTATTCACAAAAACTAAAATGAAGGACCTTAGCTGCTCCTTCATTCCTGCTCATGGGCTCTGCTGCTTCCCTCTACCCTTTGGGCATCAGGTAGCTAAAATAACCCCAAAAAAACCAACCAAAATTAAGCACACACAAAGGAAAGAAAATGCCTAGTGGAACTTTTAAGAGCAAGAACCCAAGACATACTCAGGACAAATGAGAGAGTACAGCCCTGAAATGCTTTTTGCTGTTTTCCCTGACTCACCATTTATTTTTCTCCTTTATCAAAATCTTGTTCTCTGTATTTAGTCCTGTATTCTTTTTAAGAAATCAAATGAAAATAATTTTAATATGGTTTTCTCTTCTTCAGTTTCTAGAAATGAAACAAACATTTGTTAGGTTATCTATGGAAAAGGCAAATAGCTAATGCAGAGCAAGTAATTTTGATTGCCTAAGATACTTACCCACAAACTGCTGATAGTAGGAGCTGCTTTCCTTTTTTAAAAAGCTGTGTGCATTCAGCTTCTTCCTTATTCTTTTGGAAAAAAAAATCTTCAGAAATTAAAAGCTGTATCTGAAACACAGCATTGAAATCTTCAGGATTGCAACAGGACATTCTTTGCCTACCTGCTTCCCAAAGTATTTTTTTTGACAAAACAACAATCAATTGCATGGGAAAATGACTCATTTTATATTCATCTTGGTTTGGGAAGAACCTTATACAGAGGGTCATAAAAAAAATATTCCAGCCTCCAGAACCTCCTTTTTCTGCAAGAAGTTGCTCAGAGAAGGGTTGCTGTGGATGTTATGTACAATATCCACAGCATGGGATGGGGGCTCAGCCCTCTGTATGAGGGAAAAACAGTGCTAAGAATATCCAGGGTAATTCCTTGTGGCTGGGGGGCAAAAATCCCAAAACTCTGTGGAGCACCTTTTCTTCTAAGGCACACAGAGATGACATGCTTTCTAGTCCAGCAAGAAAGAGAACAAATGAAAAGACTGAAGTTCAGGTAAACCCCACCTGAATCACAGCAGCAGATTCTCTCTTGCCCCAATAGTCTGGCTCCTCACTCACCACAGCAGTGGAAGATCTGGCAGCTGTATTGTACAAATTAATTCAGAACATTTAGAACCCAGAATTAAAAAAATCCAGATCAACCAGACATGCAACATAATGGAGAAAAAAAAACCAACAAAACAAACCCAGCCACAGAACTGTATTTCTTCATGTCGCAAGCAGAAAATATAGGAAATATTCCAAATTGCCAATTTGATTCCAACAATCTTAACGTTTCAAGACTTATTATTTTAATAACAAATGACTAAGCATTATAAGGTTTTTGTTTAAAAAGTGTTTTCACTTTAATGGGTTTAGTTAATAACATCATGAATGGTACAAAACTGTCCTTTTTCACATTTCCATACATTGTATTATGGACCACCTGAAAATCTGGACTAAGAATGCATAGTGTCTCTTAATTAGCCCTAGCTTCATTTTTGCCATATGTAGAACAGATATGCAGAAAAACATGCATTTATTACCAATGACATGTTAATATTAGCTTAAATAATAAAATATGGCAGAATGTGCACTGTGAAATGCACAGGTTCATAATAGGGTAAGAGAGACCAAATGTCAAGTGCTGGCAACAAAATAAGAAATGGTTGGTGACACACTGACATTTTGTGACCATAGTATTAGCTTTCCTGCTTTAAAATTGTTTTAAATAGTAGTAAATATTTAAATAATATTTAAAATATATTTCCTATGGGAATCATTTACTTGGAAGACAGCCTGTAAGATCTGACTTTTTAAAAAGTAGTATTTCATTTTGACAATATATGAATACATTACATGCCACAGAACCTCCAAGACCCTAAAGTCCTTAGCTGTTTTCAGAAACAATTTCTCAATCCAATTTGTGTCTGATTTTTTGCTAACAAAACTTTGGGAGTAGCATCTCAAAGCAAACCTGCCTTTAAGAGCAATGCTGTATTTGAATAAAACCAAAGCCAGTGTAAATTGGGATGCCACACTAAAGGAAAGAATAGTGGAATTGAAAGCCAAATAACTCATTATGCAATTTGTTTCATTCCTGTTCTGCTAATTCATAGTCTAAGGAGGGCTTTGTTCCTTCCCAGGGCATCTTCTCTTGCAGTCAAATCAGTGCTCAATTTGCACTGTCATATTAAAGGATGAAGACCTCACTGTTACTCCAAGGGGAAAAAATCTGAGGTGTGGGTGCAGACTTCATTATCTAAAATGCAACAAAACAAAGGATTTGTGCAAAAAAAAAAAAGTAATTTGTACATTGACTTTTTCATTAAGTTTGCTTCAGTATAAAAAAACCTGTTCAATCCTACTAACAAAGCTTTGCTTTATGACCCTTCAACACACTCAAGAGTTTCATGTTTTTACTTATTCTGGTTTGGTAAATTAACAATCCAGCCACCATTTCTGCACCCCAAGACAAAGATGGAAGCTCCATTATATTAATCTTTAATAGTCTGGGGCAATGACTTTTATTCAAGACAAGTTTTTCCTGTCTTCTACAGGCACAGTGCTTGTTTAACTGGCCTTGGGAACAAAACAGCCAAAAATAAGCCAGGTCACTTTCTATGGCAGTGCAGAGCATCCTGGCCCCCACCCCCTTTTTTTTTTTTAATGGTTGTTGCTAAAATTACTTCTTTTTTAAACAGGGACAAGCTACTCCAAAAGCCTCTCATTTCTTTTTTTTTTTTTTTTTTAGCTTCTAAGGACTGAAAGCAGCTTTCTAAAGCTACTCCTAGATTAGAAAATCCAGAGTAAGTACACAGTAGTGGTAATCTTCTAGAAAGCTCAGAGAACTCTCTCAACTCTCTGCTTCATTAGGAAGGGGTGTGAGAGAGACAAAGTCTGACCAGCTCTTTACTACACCATCAAGGAGCTGATTCCATTCTTCCCTCAGTCTCTACCCTCATGATTTTTAAAACCACAGACTAGGAATTTCCAAACTGTAACGTGACCACAGAACTCTGCCTGGGCAAGTAACTCCCTGTCATCAACCTCCAGGCATTGCCAGCCATCCCAGTAAGGGATGGAAATTTGGGAATGCCCACTCGTGACTGAAGAGTGTACCAGGCACGTTTCTACTCCAGTGTGCACATTTACATTAAAATCATTTTATCTGATCTGCTGTTTGGGTTTCACCCTCTAAATTCACAGGATTGAAACCACAGAAATTCCTTACCCCCACAGCTACCCCTCTTGTCACCGTGGAAATGAATTAGCTCCATGATTGCTCTAACAATCTGCACATTCTGCCTAACCCCAAACCCACCTCCTCTCCTTGATAATTGCAGACACAGCAGTAGCACAATGTGTCATTAACACGACAGTGACCTCCCTTTTTAAAGCAAAACCACTAGGAAGAGGCTTTAAAAAAGGCAAGGGCACATAGCCATTTCTGTTCATCGTAGTCTGCACACAAATTGTGAAGGAGAATTATTGCTTTTTAAGGATGAAAAGCTTTGGAAATATGGTAAACATCCTACAAGGTTCTAAATCTAATCAGCTAAAATTCTGTACATACTTTAATATTCAAACCTCTATTTGCTTACTCAAGATCAAATAATTTCATTTTCACATCTATTCATTAAACTCTTTATAGTTCTACAGTCTAATGAATATTTAACAACTAAATAGGATCAAAACACGGGGGAAAGGTCACATGGCAATGAACATTACTTCATTTGGCCAATGAATAGTGAACCCTGCTCTCTTGGCTGAAATTAAGGCACTAAGTGGCAGTAAAAGGATAAAGGAATGAAGGGGTTTTTTTGACATTTTCTGAAAAAAGACCAACATGACTTTCTTTTTAGGACGCCAGTAGAGTACATGTCCATTCTGAATGACTCAGTAAGGCATTCTATTGGCAAATTTAAAGAAAATGTTCTCCTGATCAGAGCCCATTACATTCATTGTCTGAGTGTGACTAGTGGCACTACTAAGTGTTAACAACCTGGAAGGGGGAGAAAAGCTACAAAGATGTCTGAAGACTTGAAAGGCACCAAAAAGAGAACAGCTCTGCAACTGCCAGTTCTACAAACATTTATGTAAGCTGTGTTTAACACTGCATATAGTCTATTTTCAATCAACAATCTTTGTTGACCAAGATAAAGTGTAGTAGCTCTTCATTTAAACTCTCAGTTAATCAAGTGCTAGTTTAGTAAGAAATTTATTTTCACATACCAGAAAATAATTGCAGTGTCTAACACAACTATACTTAAAGCAAAACTAGTCTAGTATGCATTATGCATTATTCTGGTTAACACTGAAGCAAACCTGTATAAACAAAAGGGTTACCTCGAGATACATAGTTTACAATATAAAATCAACATATAAATGAATAGGATTTACTGAAAACAATGGAAAGTGTATTACAAAGATACATGTAACAATTTTAACCACAATATTTCCTCTGTGAAAAATACAACTATTAGTGAGATAAAATGTACAATTGATTTTTTTTTTCCAAAAGAAAAAAAAAACCACAGTATAAAGGAAAATATTTTTTTCTTCAAAACAGGGAAAATAGTTAAGGTCATTGTCTTTCATTACAATATAATTTGACACAAAAGCAGTCATAGGATTGCACCAACTCCATGTTCGGTCTCCCAAACATGACAATAGTAAAAGGAGTCCATAAAGCATAATGAAATTCTGGATTTTATGATGGCAATATACGTATGCAGAAACTGATGTCACTCCAGCTCTGTTCACAAAATGTACAAAACTCTAAATTTGGTGGCCAGACATGTAAAAATTAGTTCGCCCCAACGCTGACTTTTCTCTCAGTCAGGGATGGAAAAATCTGTAGTATTTTAAGTGTTGTTATCTGTTGAGCAATAAAAAAGAAAAAAAAGTATATGTAGTGCATGCTTCATCACTTGTCAAAAACATTTCTGAAAATAAAACTAAGTTATCCAATAGTTTACAAAACTGAAAATAACTCTTCAGGTTAAAAATGTGGTTAGGTTTATGTTTAGTTCCATCTCCAAAGGACTGACTTCCTTGGCAGCATCACTTTTCCTTAGCATGAGCCAAGGCACAGAGTTCCATCAAGAGAAATAAAAATGGCTATGAACAAGAATGCAGTCTGGCATTGTGAAAGAAATCAGAGCCTCTCTCTGAGCTTTCTGTTCCATCAGGTTAGTGCCGTAGAAAAATGTGGGATTTGGGACACGTTTCTGTTAGGAGCATTTCTGCTGGACACGATTCAAGAGTTCACCAAACTTTTCAAAAAGATCCTTCCACCCATTTTATGTTTTTCATGCACAGCTGCACGATCTCTTCCTGCCCTAGATCTGCACTCGTCTTCTGAACAGAAGAAATCTATTTCAAAAAGAGAAGGAGGGGGAGAGAGATGCACACACATATTAGGCTGCCAGAATTGGAGAATTTTCATTTTTATAAAAGTCTGCAGTTAAATATGAACCTTCTCTGCCAGAAAATCTTTGAGGGTAATGCCCCCCAAAATGCATTTCTTAACAACTAAGCCAGAGCTCAACTCTTGTATTTCTGCTACCTGAAATATTTCCAGCAAGGATTTGCAGAAGAAATAAAGGCACGGCATTCTAAGACCAAAAAAATCCTTTTAGATCCAAGGAGTTAAGTACACTGACAACATTTGTTTTGTTTATTTTGGACAGCAGTGAAGAACACTTCAGGGAATCCCACAAACCTTGCAAGCCCCACATCTGAATGTTCTAAGCAGCAGCTCCCATTAGGGGCAACCCATGTGGTCAGTGAAGCCTTTGCTTGCCATAAAGAATTAATTAAAATAGGAGGCCTCAATCCATACTCATTTACCAAGAATGAGAGAACAACCTCTCAAGTTGGACTCAACTCCCTCAGTGAATGCAAAGAATGAGAGCAATACTTACCTCTTCTTTACATGTTAGATATATGTGATATTTGTAATGATGGAGTGAGTGATACAAAGAATACAACTGTATTTTTTCTGGATCTACTGTAAACTCCTGCAAAAAGAACAATTATTTTAGGAAAATTCACGTTATTTACCAGGAGACATGACAGACATTTTCTTCTGTAAACAATTTTTTTCAGCAATTCAGAAATTGAGTGCTTCATTCAAATCATTATTGTGACATACCTGGCAAACTGTGATTCCCTTTATATCTTAACTATCTCCTATCTCCACTTCCCATGTTGTTTTATCAAAACCAGGTGTGAGAATTCTTTCAGTCATCCTGAATGCACTGCAAACCCAAAATGGGTATGACACACTCCTCTCAAGAAGTACTCCAAGAACTACCAAAGTTTAATCATTATTCTACCAGATTGATGGCTATCATTGCAAAAGACATAGACTTTGTGCTTGAGAAAGCTGATTTGTGCTTAAAAATTAGGTTAATTTGCCTAAAAATAGGTTAATTTGGCAAGAAATATGAGTGTGAGCTATATGTACAGGTCATTTGTCAACCCACTATTTACTGCAGGGAGATGAAGCTAAGAAAGCCAAATCTAGTTAGAGTGTTCCCCAGGAATTCTATGGAAATAATATGTGCTTCTCAAATTTTTTCCATGTGGTTTTTAATCTTTTTTTTTAATATAAGATACACAGCTTTATTCCAACATTGAAAACGAAGAATGGAACAAGACAGAGGTCAATTTTTAAGAAGTGTTATCTGATCTCAGATTTTACAGAGTTAACACTATTTTTATTAAATTTTTGATCTAGAAGCCATTGCATCATTTACTTTGCAGCAAGTGTAAGAAACTGTTATTATGATTATTATATGTTATTATTATAATATGACTTATTATTATGATCTACAGCAGCAATTGTGAAGGCAAACTATTGCTGCTAAAGCAACAGCCCAGGAAGCTGACAAACCATGTTTCACATATGAGTTATAATAATGATTTAATGTACTCCTTTAAATGTTGGATTTTAACATTCCCTTGTTACACAAAAAGCGCCTCTCTCAAAGATTTTATATTTTGATCAACCAACCAAAGCAGCTAACACGCGAAGCAGTGTTTTATATAAACGTGGTTATCACAGCACAAGTCAGATGGTGGCAGCAACAAACCCTGTGAATACTCACCTGTGCTGATTTAGTGGTTGATTTAGAAGCCCTCAGTGTTTTCTTGTTGTAAGCTTTACCATTCATTTTGATCTTAGACACAGATGTCCCTCCACACTTTGTCTTGGAATCCCGAGTGACCACTGTCAGTTCAGGAAAGTTTTCCAAAGCGTTCTTCAACAGAGCACATAAAGACAAAGGATTATGAAAAAAAAAAACAATAGTGGCCACATTGGTGATAAATTGCCCTTTCTTCTTTGAAAAGATTAGAGTGCAGCCTACTAGGAAAAAATTTATTCATACACAAAACCTGATAAAGCGTCTTTATCAGATTATACAACCAAATCTGGTTTGGAAAGCATGACTACCTGCTCCTGACTACTGTAATTTTTCAAGACCAGCAGATCCTTTCACTGTACATCAGATTAACATCTGTGATTCTCTCACTAGAAAGAGAAGGGGGAAAAAAGCTCCACAGGACAATTTTTAACTTCTAAATTGCTTTCTATTCAATTTCTACCCAAGAATTTCTAAGGCTAAGTTACTTGAAGATCTCTATGTATTTCATGCATAGTCAGGCACGTGGAGATTGGATGCCTAAATATCTTCATAGGTTTTGTCCCAGATTTTGCAAATGACAAACTAATTGCATATCATCAGATCTGTAAGGCAGAAAAGCTTATGCCCAGTGAAGTAGAAGGCTGGTTCAAAAAAGTACGAGTTGAAGACATTTTAACTCATGAGAGTGAACTGCATTTCTGTCAGCTTCAATTCTACATTATTTGCATGAGTAAATTTGAATCCAATTTTGTTGAACAAATACAGCATTATGTTAGCAGCTGCTTTGAAATAGTCCTGCTATGCTACATAATCTGGCCCTCAAAAATATGTTTCACATTAAATAAACATACATCTTTGTATTACACTCCACCATGAGGCAGAAAAATACACATATGGAAAAATGAATTAATGCAGCTTAAGGACCTTACTGGGACTATTGGTTAAAATATGAAGTGGACTCCATTTTTATATTTTCTTTTAATAAACAGTACCGGACTAGAACAACCTCCCCTGCCTATAATTTATTCGCTCTTTACCTATATCAGCCATTTTTTACTTTATTAAGCAAACCTCTCAGTAAACAGCTACTAAATCTCCTGCACAGTGGTAGCAGGAACCTTGACCAGCCAATCTGTGCATATCCAGTCTTCCTTGCAATACTTCCAAAGTGGAACAACTTACACAGGTTTGAATTATTTAGTTTTGCTATCCACTAAAACAGCCTTCCTCAAGGCTGATTTGGAGTGTCAAGGGGCTCTGGCCTCCTCTGGAGAATTCCTAAGAACCAGAACAATTCCATGGCCACACCACCAGCCCACACCAGACAAATGTGAACTGGAATGAAGAAGTAAATACTAGTGATGACTGCATCTTTTGGATGATCATCCCAAAATGTTCTCCAAATGCCACATTGTTATTTTCAAATGAAGTTTACATATTTCAGCTGGGATGCTTCACTTACTGATCTTCAACTAAAGCAACAATAATATTTCATAATTTTGTTTGTAACAACTATTAGCCAAAGGATGCAATGGACTGTTAGAACGACAAAAAATGTTACAGGCAAAACTACCAAACACTGACTGCTAACTTCAGTGTCTGCTTTGGTTTGTAATTCAGTGCTAACATATCCCATATTAACTGTATCCAGTGGAAAAATAGTATTAAATTCATCCATGCCTACCAATGCAAAACAGTAAAAACATTCAAACTGAATGGTATCAGTGAATGACAAATGAGGTGGAACAGAAACCTTCTGTATCTTAAAGAGCATCAGACACATTTTCCTAACCAACACCAGCACTTATGATGACAAGTAGGCTTTTCATTTTTATCCAAGACATCAACCCAAGGATGGCACCAAGTTGGCATTGTCACATCAGAAGAAAAACAGAAAAGGTTTTCTGTCCTGCAGATGACATCACAAGCAGATCCCTTCCTTACACCCATGAACTCCATTAACATCTTGGAGATGATATGATGGAATACAGTCTGAAGTTAACTTCAGAGATATGGTACATAATCTGCTGCTAAGTGAACACACAGCAAAGCTATTGTATTCACTATGAAGTCCAGCTTAATTACATGCTGGAATTCATGTTGGTATTACAGAGAATTATAGTAGCTTTTCCCCCTTAAACTGGGAAAAAAAATCAAGCGTGACTACCTCTCACTTTTTGTGTACTGTGAATGTAACTGAAATTCTACAAATTTCTATTTTCCCTTAACTGGTCTATCTTCTCTGCACAGACAGGCCAAAAAGAGGTATCTGTATTAATAACCATTAACACAAAATTCTTACCATGACAAAAAAACAAGAAATGGAGGGTTAACACATGCTACCTCTCTGAGGCTCTGTGAAATGACACAGCCCACCCCAGGCCTTTTTACTGTAAGGAGGAAGCCACAATAATTCTGTTCAAGGAGGTACAAATTGTTCAGCTGTTGGGAAAACACCATAACTAACATTTAAAAAGTTCAAGAATCATGTGAATTGCAGTTGTTTCTCTGGTTGATGGTGGTCTCCTCCCTGAAACAAAGCCCCCTTATGTCCCACAGAATTTACCAGACATGGAATGGGGGAAAAGGTTTCATGATGGAAAAGAGCAGAACTTTCAAGTCTGTTATTATCTCCCTCCTCACCTAGCTGTCAGATATAAGCTCACAGCAGTATAAAGAACAGCACTCATTCTCCAAGTGTCTCTGTGCTGTGGGACAGTACAGAGGAAAGGGGGACAGGGAAAGTGAGGCAAAGAACAAGTTTGGTGATGGTGTTCATAGTCAGGCCTGCTTTACTGTTGTTGGCCTCAAAACTGTTACAAGAACAAACCATAAGTCTGATTACAGACACTGACAAAAAGGTGTCTTATTCCCAAGCAGCAGGACAAGAGAAAATGGGATTTTTAGAGTGGGTATTACAAAAGATTTCCTCACCAGGAAGGTTATGAAGTACCAGAACAGGCTGCCCAGGGAAGCAGTGGAGTCACCATCCCTGGAGGTCTCTGAGACATGTGCAGCAGATGTGGTGGCACTTCGGGGCAGGGTTTAGTGGTGGACTTGGCAGTGCTGGGTTAACAGCTGGAATTGATCTTTTCTAACCTACATGAGTGAAAATCACCTTCCTGCACTTGCAAGCTCTGCATTGTTGCTTGGAGGGTGGGTGGGAACAGTGGGAAGCACAGTGATTATCCTCCTGTTTACCTTCTCTCTACTGAGATGGTAGGCTTCTCTCTTCCCTGGCCACATCCAGACCTGTTTTTTTATTACCACGTCAAAGCTGCTGTAATATGGGCTTGTTATCCACACTTTTCTCAACCTTCCATGCTGAAGATACATGAAAGAGGACACAAATGAGTTGTTCTTGCATCCCTCTGTCCTGGTTTTAAACTCCTCTGATCATGTTCTCTACTTCAAAGAGGTTCAGACATCTGCTCCACAGCATAGCAATTCCATGTAAGTTTATTTTTAGGCAATACAATCACTTAACCAAAAGCTCTAGAAGGACAGGAAACAGATTTTCTTTTGGCAAACTTGAAAAGCTTAAAGGAAAAAATGCTTGAGAATGAACCAGAAAGCATAGGGAGCAAAACTAGAACTTCACCTTTGCAGTATGAACTCCTCCATCCCAAAATGTTCTCCAAATGCCACATACAAGCACTAAATTTATAACTGCTGCTCCAAATGAGTTTTAAGCTGTGCCTGCATGGTATGAATTCAGTGATTTACCCAGATCACCACTTTCAAAAGCCTAGAATTTGAAAGCGAGTACCTTGAAAGCGTGATCCAAGCGCAATTTGGACAGCAGCCTTTTCCTGTTGTCATTCAGCATTCCATCAATCTTTCTCATGTGAGGCAAAAGCAGCTCATCTAAAAGACACATCAAAAACCCACAGCAGTTGATTATTAAGAGATGCACAATAATGAGGTTCATATTCATTCTATGTTTTGACCCATTAATATACAATGTGGAAAGTACAAAATAAAGCAATTGGCACATAATCTAATTTCAAATGTGAGAGAAAAATCTTTTTTTTTTTTATCAGCCCACTAAGCTGGTGTAGATAGTATGAAGTTTAATTTCTGACTGGAATCCTGCTCCTTCTCCAAGTTTCCTTTGCTGCAAGGATAAATTCAGATAGAGCAATACACAGTATAAATATTAGAGACAATTTTACACCAATTCCTAGATAATCCTTTTCTGTGCAATACAGCTGGCAGTTTTATGAAGACAAGTAGGTGGTTTTGACATTTGTTATTCCATTTTACAAGAAATGGTCCTGCTGGCATTTATAACAAAAAAAAAAAAAAAAAAATTGAGGAAAGTGCTTACTGATAAAAGTTATCTGATAAACCACTGTGAATTGAAAAATATACAGCTGAACATAGGCATGTGGCCAGGAATGAAAATTTACAGCTCAGTATGGAGCATTTTTATTTATAAAGTCAATTACTTTGATTTTAGTGGGACTACTGACAGAATGCATGGGTCTGAAATCTTGAGACAAGTGTGCACTGATGCACACGCAGATCAAGAGAGGCAGCAGAGCAGAGGCTAGAAAAGATTTTTTAAAACACAGTCAAACACAATATAGTACAAAACAACAGCTTGCACCTAAATAATACATGAAAAGATTTCTCTTTTGGAACCTTTATCTTTGAACGTGAGTGTTTTACTAAATTTTGAGAAATAGGAGTTTTGACAAATAGGAGTTTTGTACCCTGGAGTTTACTAGGATAAACAAATCCAAATATTTCGTCTTCAAAGAAAAAGTGTGCATTAATATAATTTTATTTGATCAGGATTTCAGAGTTTTAAAAGCTGAATTTTTAATAGTAGGAGGAATCATATCTGCTTATAGTTATATGCCTATTTCTTCACAAGAAAGCAAACAGACTTGAAACTCTAAATTTAAATAAATCTTTGCTAAGGTTTGAAGTACAGTAACTGCAGGAACAAATAGCTAGATTCTGACATTCACAGCAAAATTCTAATGCAGCAAAGAAGATAAAACAGTATTTCCAAGTTACTTTGACTGTTCAAAGAGATAATGCAAATATATATATATATACACATAACGTGTAGATTCTTCAGTTGAGATTGTGTAACTCGAATTTTGTCATGTTTGTGGGTTTTTTTAAAAGAACACTTGCTTTACTGATTAATAACCTTAAAATCTAGTAAGAACACACAAGTGTTAAACATACTGTACCATTGCTCTTTTCCAAGGCTTGCATGGTGTCTGGATCCAAGGCAATGCTCACAAGCAACTCCATGTAGCTCTTGAAAGTCTCTTTCATAGCTCTTGTATTCAAAAAACGAGTAACAAGTGGAGCTGGAGGTACAACCTCTGAAAAGTCAACAGCACAGAATGATTTTTTTCCCTTCAATATCCTAAAAACACTTGTGTTTTTCAAAACTGAAGGTTTCTCTCTTAAAACACAAGTGACCCCTACTGGTACCCCAAGAGATGAAAATTCAGTGCAGTCTATTGCAATAAACTATTTACACATCAAAAACAGGGGCAGACACCAAATATGGTACAAATAGTTCAATTTTTAACTGTCAGTATTTAGATTATATTTTAAGGAATGAAAACATTTTCCTATTAGTGTAGATGAAAGTTCAGAGAAACAGGGTCATTTATAAATTCAGCCAGGTGAAGCACCCTAAGTGCCCTAATTTTCACATCAAGGCAAGTACCTCCCAAAATTGCAAAATTTGAAATCATCCAACAGGAAAAAGAATTTTTGAGTACTAATGATGTCACCTAGGAGCCTGCATACCATTGAATCAATCACACCTCATTTTTAAACTCACAAAAAAGAAGGTATTTATTTCAAAGGTGCTGTCCTCACAGAGGCAGTGTGCCAGTACACCAGTGATGGTGTATCTACATTTAAAAGTCACCAGGATGCTTTAGAAATGCAGCAATAATAAAGTATGAGCAATACACAGCTTTGTTTCAAACATACAGGAAATAGAAGCCTGCAAAATGCACTGTAAATCTGCTAGCAAAGGTAACTCTTATAAACACTGTAAACTTCAGAAATCCCTTTTTCTTCTGGAGAGCTCCTGCAAACGTTGAATCTCAATGTTCTATCAATGTCTTAATAGCAAATCAGCTCAGCAGGCTACATTTGAACAGCTGGCATTCAGACAAGCAATGGAGCAGCCAAAAAGTCAACTGCTTTTTCCCCTTGGTTCTGAAAAAAAACCAGCAGCATCTGAATTCTACCCACATCTGCATGCAGGCAAACGCTACAGCAATGTTATTTTAGACATGACATTCAGTTGCAATGGCAAACTAATGAAGAATCTCATTCTTAAATTGTATTCAAAAAACAAATTGGTTTCTCCTCCTACAATTGTACCCATCACAGACAGCAAGTGGCAAAATATGTACTCACGTAGATAAACTACATTTGAAATAAAATCAGTTGTACACATTTGCTTAAACACCAACAGCAACTGAAAAGTTTTAAGAAACTCATTTTACATGGCACTGTTGGATTTCATATTTTCTTTCTGAGGCTTGTACAGAAAAATATGCAAGATCAAACAATGTAATTTTATAATACTCTTCTCAGTTCAGTTCAAAAGGACCTGAGTGCCAGCAATGGTATCTCACTCACCATCTTCTTCACTCTGGGCCTCAGGTGAAGAATCAGACTGGGAAGATGAAAATTCTTCTTTCCACTTTTTCCTTTTCTTTGGTGGTGGTTCAGCCTTTACCTTTGGCTGTTTAGCTTTGGGTTTCACAGAAGAGACTTTTGTTGCTGCTGGTTTTGGTGTTGGTGGATCAGGGGGTTTGATGTTGCTATTACTAGGTTTGCAGTGAATCGTTCTGCAATATTATGAGGAGAATGTTTATGAATATAATTAACTAACTACCAAAGTCCACAGGATATGAGAAAACAACACACAGAAAATTAAAATCATTACACTAGCAGGCTTGTAGGGCAAAGGATGACATAGAAACAGCATGTAGAACCCTAACACCTCCAAAATAATTGATTATGGAACAGAATAGAGTAAGGAAGACAAGGCAGTAATTTATATTTAATTTCCTAAAGCAAACCAGACAGTTCTCAGTTTCCATACTAAAGCACAATTAATACACTTGAAAGTTATAACTCCTGTTTATTTCAACAGGTGTGGCCTTAATATTAAAACAATACAGCAAAATGAAAAACAAATTGAAATAAAATACCTTGCTGACTGCACAGGCTTGATTCGTGGTTTTTTTGAGCATACTCTGACATATTCCTTTTTGTTTGCATTTTCAACAAACTTCACATACACTCGTTTGTATTTTGTCTTTGCATCCCCAAAGTACCCAAGATACTAAAAGCAAAAAAAAAGCCAAACCACAAGTGTTTATGTTAAGCAAAATTTGTCAGTTTTAACAAGTAAAAGTTTCAATACTAAAGAAAAAAATCAGTTTAAACTCCCCCATGTTTAAATACAACAAGCCACTCTACAGCATTTATAATTTAAACAAAATTCTCCATCATATTGCCAGATAATAATTAAAACTGAAGACAATAAGGTAAGGGGAGGTGCTCTGGCCTTCTTTTTTTCCCTTTCTTTTATTCTCCACATGTGTTATCCCAAAAGCATTATCTGCCTGGCAAAAGCCTGCCTGTTAAAATTGTATCCTCTCTGTATCACTCCTGTTGCAGAAAGCAGTTGGTTCACAAGCTTTTTTCCACTGATTTTATTCTGGTCAGGAAAACTTGTTCCTTTACAAAAGGTATCAAAGTGATATCAAAATGATATCAAAGACCTCGTGCTAGAAAGCAGAAAATCAGTCCGTGGATGTCTTTAGGGAGAATTTGAGCTGGAGGGGGTTTTCCCCTCTAGGATGATTGCTAAGAATGTATGCCAGAATTATATTCAATTTAGTCTCCTAGCCTTGCATGAAGGAAAGCAGCTCTCATGAGGCTTCCCAAGGAATTCTGAGGACTCACACTGTTAGTAGCAGCAAACTCTCTGTGGCCGTCACGCACTTCAGGAACAAACTTCTGCAATAAAGCCTTCTGTACTTTCCAGATAGCTGGAGGCTCTTTTCCTGTCTGCAAAGCAACCTGGAAGAACATAAAAATTGTTTGCTAAAAGCAGTGCTTATTTTTCTTCCAGAAATGTGCTTGTGCATCATGTTTTCTGAGGAAGTAACCCAAGGATAAAATGTAAAGAGTTCATTTAAAATCCCAACACTGTTGTTATTAAGTCCTGTTTACATCAAGGCAAGTTTGTAATTATCAGCTTGAATGAGAATTTTCTGTAGATCCTACAAACAAACTACTAACTCAAAGAAAACCTTTGGAAAATGCAGTCAAACACTCATTACTTTTTCATGACACCTGAACTAACAAACTTAAAATTCAAAATAACTCCTAACATACCTTAATCCCTTTTATAAGTGACAAGGGAATATTTGAAACTGATAACACTTGTCTTGTGTGACAAAGCAGCATTACTTAATTTAAAACTGCACCTTAAGAGGACGAGCACAGAGACAAGTAATCAAAAATATTAGAAATTTTCTAACAGTAAGAACATTGCTGGCTATGATAGCAACAAAAAGAAAGGTCAACACGCAGAATAATTAAAATGGTGAAGCAACAAAACCAAACCAAACAATCAAAGACAACAAGGAAATTCACATAAACTCATGTGAAGAGTTGCACTGGTTGCTTATGGCAATAATTTCTTGTTGAAATACAAAGCAGAACCTCCTACAAAGAATCAGAAGCCAATTCCATTCAAGTTCTTTTGCAAAGTTTCACTTGAAAGTCTACTCCTATCTTAAAAAAAAAAAAGTAGTCAAGAGCCTTTGAAAAATTTATGCTGTTCAATATTAAAACAGGTAATTCCAAGTTCTAACAGAAGTTACCAGCACACAGATTTACTTTGTTATGTATGTAGCATAAAATGGGTCATGTACATTCAAAACATGTTTGCAATCTGCACTGGAAAGACACCTTTAAGGCATTTTGGCAGCAATCAGGGAATATTAGAATAGAAAGAGAAAACTAATCTGCAGCCTTTCCTCTTCTGGTAGTTCCTTGAGGCTAAATTCATATGCAGGGGTTTTGTGCTGTGTTTCCCCCCCAGCAAATATTCAGATTACCTTTAGTGTCTCTATATCTTCAATCTTCACTACAAATTCATCACGTTCTCTGTACATCCCCTCTCCTTCACTGTCCATATTCTCCTCATCAGTACATCCTTCTATTGCAACAGTCTCCTGCATTTTTGCCAATTGTTCTGAAGTCACAGCATCCTGTTGAGCTACTTTTAAGGGGTCAGCTGGATTCATTTTCTCCTGCACATTGCCTACAGGAGCAGCTGTCTGTGGAGATTCCTGCTTTACTACAGCACTGGTGGTGGTGGCAGCAGCAGTAACAACTGTCACTTTTTCAGTTTCTGAAGAAAAAAATCCAAATTTCAGTTAAATTATCAAGGATTAGCAATGTAATATGGAGCTAGGCTTCTTTTCTTTTCTGTTACAATTTATATTAAAAGCAACTATTCTAGGAAAAACACCTGTTCTAGGAGTTAAAATAGAAGCAGTATTTGACCACAACTAAATCTTAAACAAAACCGGAATACTGTAGCTAATATACCTCTGTTTGTATTAAACTGCTACATCTGTTAGCATCTGGAATTAACAAAACTGAATGCTTTGGAAAACAATTTGATAGTTACAAACATGATCACCAGGTAATACTGCCGTACTTTGTGACAATAAGCAAATACAACAGTAAAGGTTACAACACTGAATCTTGTTATCTGCTGATAAATCTTTGAAATTGGATTGCAGAAAGAGAAATACACATGAAATATGAAAATACTTTCTGTGTGACTTTTGGACATTTATAATTTATATCTTGTGATAATGTAACTGGAAGTTCCAGATTAAAACTTTAGCAATAGCCTAATGACTTTTAATATTAACAGAGGTGAGCAATGAGAACTGATGATACAAAACAAAGAAGGGAAAAGAACATTCCTTTCCTCCTCTATTCCAAAGATCCAAAGAGAAGTCCCACCTTTCAAAATTATTCTTTCCCACCTGAAAAAAATTAGAATCCTTTTTAGATATTACTTTACAATCTTCCATGCATGTTAGTTTTAACATGGACTTGCTGATCTAAAAGAAATCAAGTTGTATTAACTATAACACAATTACTGGTATCACTCAGGAAACCTAAACCACTTCACAGCTTTGTTACAATCACTGCTAATTGTTGACTTTTTCACTTGAAAAATTATACAAAAGATATAATGTAACATATTTTAACAAAAGTGACTCCAAACAAATGAGTTAAATGTCAAATTAATGTGTCAATACAAAAGCTATATACCTAAGTGAAGATTCATTAAATCCATTCAATAAAATCGTTAATTTTGAATGTGAAATGTGTTCTTCCAGATACATAACCTCACATTATTGAAATATGTTCTATTTCTTCAGTGAGAGAGAGCTCTGACAGCTTTAATTAGCCATTATTAGTTGCTCAGGTATATTTACATATTTGTCAGAACAGCAGATAAATGTACATGTACTACTTAATACCATCAACAAAAGACTATGTTTTAGTATCTGTCTGTCTATACTTATTTGCAAAAACAGACAGAAAAGGGTATTACCAGAAAACTTGCAAAACACCAGCAAGAAAGGAAGAAAGATGTCATGGTTAAGCATCTTGTACAAACAATCTTGTGTGTCACAAAACAGGAAGGTGAATTCAAGAAATTGGTGACATAAATTTTACATCCTTATGGATAACAAAGAAGATACAATCATATCCTAAAAGAAATCACTGCAAATAAAACACTAATGGAAATGCTCACTAATGGAAATGCTCACCCAACAAAAAAAACACCAAACATTTGAAATATTTCTTTGGACACTGTACACAGAAATGGCTTACTAAAATTAACGAACTTCAGCAAGAGGCTCATGCCTTGGCACTGTCCAGATTTCAGCTTTCTGGTAAGAAAAGCAATCAGTGTTTTCTTGTTTGAAATATATATTCAAGTGAAAGACACAGAAGGAACTTCATCCTCTGTAAGAGCCTTTTTGAAATGCATGCACATAGAAATAGCCACAGAAAAAACCAGAATTGTAATTAAGATACAGCATTGTTCAGCATCTCAATGTATTCTGCAATGATTTCCCAGTATCTTAGGTGTGATTATTACAATTCAAGATTAATTTTGCTATGTATTTTTCAGTAAATCATGTCACACCTCGAGAAAGGGAGAATTTTTTTTCTCCTTTAATCTAAAAAGGGAAATCATTACTTCATTCTCTCTTGTTAAGAATCAGCTTACGGGTCACGGGTTCTGAATCCTGAGAAGAGTTAAAGAAATGTTTCATTTTCTCCCTGTGATTATTTTGGAAGACAATGGTATTTCTCTGGAATTAGTACAATTATGTGATTGCCTGGATAGTTTCTAATTGCTTACCAGAGGGGGGAAAAGAATAATCTTTACTGAAGAGACCTGTCCAGGCAAAAACATTCTGTATGCTGAAAATACTTCAAAACAAAGCACCATCAGTTAAAAGCTCTGAACATGGATGTACAGCATGGATGTAACACAACTGAAACTGAAAAGTGTGGGAAAAACTAATTACTACTGTGATCCGTGGTTGCCGCCTGCCCTTCCCTGCCCAAACCAATCCTTCCCAGGTTTTGTTCTTTTGTTAGTAACCTATCAACACTCATGGAGCTACAACACCCCTGATCAATATGGCTCAAACGACTCCTACCTTGGACCATGAGTAGCAGTTGACAAGAAGTAAATGAGTGCAGTTTACAAGAGCCAAAGTTGTTTCACACACATACCCAGTGCAACTTGATTGTCACAGAAAATGAGTGTTTACCTAGCAAGAACTTATCACCTGCTGATGGCAATTATGAATATGTTCCCTTGCTAGAATTTTTAAAAAATAGGTTTAGAACCTCTGACACGTTTTGTTGATGTTCCCAGATGAAAATCGCAGTTAGTGTTTCAAGCCAGAATCGAAGAGAACACACACATTATTCCAACTCCAGGCTAAAATAACTTTTTGGCCTTAGTCCTATTTAAGTAGCATGAAAAAGTTTATTTACATATTTTCTAATTGTGGAAAACCCTATTTTAGTCCATAGTCAACACACCTTTTGAAAAAAACTCTTAATTGTGGCCAAAACCAAATCAAATTAAAACCTTTACCTGAAGAGAGATAAAATTATTCTTTTTTTTTGTCCCATCAGCTACAAAAATCTCCTTCAACACATGCACCTGTAGTAACCCTTTTACCTGATTTGATCTTTTTGTCAGATGTTTCATCCAGGGCTGACAATGCAGTAGAGATGCTCTTTTGAAGATCATGGTTACCACCCACAGAATCATCTTCATCAGAAGAAAATGAAGGCAGCGTTTCTAAATTTTTCTTAAGTTCCTCATCGGCTTTTTTGGTTGGACTTTCTCCACTGACCTCAGCAGCCACAGGTGCTGCTGCTACTGGCTGAGGCTTTGCAGAGGGCTGCAGGCAAGGGGCACGAACTATTTGTGTGACTGGTCTCCTAGTCCTGTTTGGCATTCGTACAGCTGGAGTGGAAAACTGTTGCCTAGGCCCAGACTTCAGAAAGTCTAAAAAAGATGCAATAAATCCTGTTCTGACTTCAGGCTGTTTTTCTTCAACTTCTTTAATTTTTTGCCTCATTCTTTCCTGATGTTGGTAAGTATCATAACAACCTTCAGAAACAGGAGAAGAGTATGTGAAACATGCATCATTTCCTCTTGAATTTTGACGTTTACACTGTCCACTTCTTTTTACCTGTTTCTGAGTTGCACTGTCATCTTCTGCAGCATTTTTGTTTTGGCTTTTTCCTTTGCTTTTTTTCTTCTGAAGGTTCCCTTGAGTTAAATCTTGGCATTCTTCTTCAGTTCTATTAATGGCTCCATCTGCACTTTGGGGCACAGACAGAGGCTGCAATGGAACCTTTGACTGGTTACCTGCCACTGTACCATCATCACCACCCACACTAAAATCATTCTCCGAAGCAGCACTTTCCTCACTTAGGCTCCTACCACTTGAAACAAACTCTGTCTCCCTTGCATTCAGTGCACCATCAACAGAAGCATCATTATCTTCTTCAGACTCGTGACTGATGCTGGATTGTTTCTTCACTCGAACAGCCTCCTGCTCTTCCTGACCAGGACCAAGGGTGGGAGAGGTCATTCTTATTGGTACAGTCTGATCAGAAGTTTCAAGGTGCTGCTGATCCAGGTTCACAGCTTTTGTCTGTATTGTTGACACTGGGGTAAGATTTAGAGTAATTTGGCCTCCATTCAGAGAAATATTATTTCTGCTTGCTGGCTTTCCAACTACAGTAGGTGAGGCACTGAAAACAGAAGACACGTGTCTGGAATCCAGCGATCGGAACTGCGTTTTAGACTCCTCACTATTTTCAACAGTTTGGATTTCCTCTTCATTAGAGGCTGATTTGGCAAAGTCAGATGGTGTCACTCCACAGGCTGCTGCTGTTGCTGCTAAGATGTCATCCACGTTGGATAGTATATTCCTCTCATCGCTGAGAAGCATAGATTCTGGGAAGCATATTGAACTAAGAGAAGCAAATTGATTTTTTGCATCATGTTGATTTGTCTGAGTAAAATGATCTTTTGCTGTCAAATGCTGCTGTAGTGGTTTTGAAGGCTCAGAAATGTCCATTTTCATTACTTCTGAATTCTGACTGTGAAGCTGCTGCTGAGAATGACCCCCATTACTTTGAACAATGTGACCATCCATCTGAAGGAACGGGTGTGCCACCTGCTGAGGACTCTGTATTCTTTGCACTTGTGGCGATGCCTTTGCTTGTCCTAAACCTGACTGCAGGATTGACTGGTGAAGAATCTGCAAGTCACACGTTGACTCCAGCAGTACCTGTGCACTGGGCAAGCACAGCTGATGACCATGTCTCAAAGCATGAGGCTGCACCTGTGGTGGTGTGCTAATGACTTGGCCCTGCTGCTCTTGAGCTTTACTGTCATGTACCTTATGCATAAGGGAATGCTGCTGGTTTAGTTCCTTGGCACTCACAGCTCCCTGTGTTGCTCTCATTAGATTCGCTGTCTTTTTGATATCATGGCTTAGGCTGCTGATATGGCCAATATGTTGGGAAAGCTGTTCCACAGAACTGACCATTCTTTCATCTTTTTTTGTTCCTTGAAGAGTAAGTCCAACAACCTGATCTTCAAGACGAGAGTTGCTTCTGATTACACTTTGAGAGTATCTGTCATTTGCTTTTGAGACCCTGTAGGATGCATCCTGAGCATTGATCTCCTCCTCTGTTAGGCTTTGAGTGGAAGATTCAAGAGCAGCTTGCTGTTGCAACGCCTGCATGTCCTGCATTGATAATTCCTCCTCCTGTTTCGACGAGGCGTACAAGTTAGAGTCAGACTTCCTTTTAACGTAGGACTTGGTTTCTGAGGAAGGTCTGCTGTTCTGCAGCGTCTGGGAGTGAGCTGGGGATGCAAAAGGAGACTGGACAGGTGGCAAAAACTTTTGAGACTGTGGAGAGGAGGATTCTTGTGACTGAGAGTTCTGAGAAGAATGTAAAGAAATGTAGCTTTGATTAGGGCTCGAGGCTGGAAGAGTTTGTACCCGAGGAGAGGCATTAAAGGAAAGAGAAGGCGACGTTAATGTTAAGGACTGCCCTGAAGAGTAGCTTTCTGAAGGACTAACAGCTGCTAAAACTTGTGACTGAGATGAAAAATTAACTTGGGACTGGGTAACTGGAGATAAACCCTGAGAGTGACTAGAAGAGTAGTTCTGAGCTTGGCTGACTGAAGAGAGTTCCCTCATTTGCTCAGAGTAGTTCTCATTTGAAACCGAGGTCAATACCTGTTCCTCTGAGGAGTAACTTAGAGTCTGACTGTCAGAAGTAATAGCTTGTGATTGCCCAGAAAAAGTCAATGTTTTATACAGTGAGGGCAGCTTCTCAACCTTACTGGATGAGAAATCCTGTGAGTGGCTGACAGGTGGCACATTCTGAGCCTGGCATGAAACGTAGTTTTGGGACTGACTGACCGACAAGAGGCTGGGGAGCTGTGCTGTAGAATAGATCTGTGCTTGGCCTGTAATGACAGAACTCTGGTTTTGTGCAGTTTTGGCATAGCTTTGTGTCTGCACAGTGGGAGCTACACTCTGAGGTTTGGGGGTCTTTGTTGACCTCGGAGGCTGCTTCATGGAACAGTTTTTCACTTTTGCAGTGGAAGCAGAGGGAAAACCGGGCGATGGAATTGCAGATGTGTACGACTGAGCAAGTTCCACTGTGACTTGAGAAGTCTTCTGCTGTGGTGCTCCATTGCTCACCTGAGTAACATCTCCAACTGGACTGCAGGATAACGCTGAGTGCCTAGATGTATCCTGAAAGTTAACTCCACTTGTACTTGTTAAATAGCTGTGTAAGGAATGCTGTGAAACAGTCAGTTGAGGCTGGACAGACTGAGTACTGGAAGGCCGCTGGTGGTGTTTAATAACACTACATTCTCGCTGAAGTGCTCTGTCCATGGAAGCAGTGGAACCAGTGAAGACAGACGTGCTGTAGGCCTGAGACACCTGCTGGGCTCCTCCAAGGGTCGAAGGCAACAAACTGAACTGAGGCTGCAAAAGATGGGGTGCAGATTCTTGAGCAGAACGATATGTTGATGACTGGGGGGGTACGCTGGTACTCAGAACGGAGCTGCCCAGGCGCTCGAATGTCAAAGCGGTTGGAACAGTGCCTTGGGATGTCTTAATCTGCAATAAAGGATCGTGGGCACTTAAAAGACCGTTGGATGTGGCACTGAAAGTGGCATCTTGAAGAGTAAGAGAAGGGGTAGTAGCAAAGTTTCTGCTGCTGAAGGTGTTGGGATGCTGATACGCTGACAAAGCAGAGGTTGGTGGAAATGTTCCAGAGGTTGGCAAAGCTCCAGTAACAAATAGTTCTGTGGCTGTCGAGGAATGCATACCTGGAAAAAACAAAAACAAAACAAGGAGGAAAAAGGAGCATAAGAGAGCTTTAAAAGTAACAACATTGCATTTCCTCTTGCAAGCTCTTCCAGCACTTACAAATATAATGTTCTTTAGAATCACCACCCTTTTAAAAAAACCCAAACATACATAGGGAGGCACTTACCATGGGTAATTTTCAAAATGGAAGTGCAGAGTTTTTTTAGAATGCCAAACTCTCTACCTGCAGTGAATTGCTGAGGGAAAACCTCTTATCCTTAAGAAGCAAATTGTTGATTAAAACAATTGTACAAGATTATTTCTGCTTTGAAATGGAAGGCTCTTTATTAGTTTTTATTTCGGTTTAAAAAGAACATCATACTAAACTGATCAAAAGCCCTGGCCACCTTTAATAAACAGTAAAAAAGGCAAAATTACACCTTAGCAGTTGTAATACATACACAGTTTAAGAAGCAATCCCATCTCCTGGAGTTACCCTCACCAATAATTTTATAACTCACTTTATGGGAAACATTTCAGAGCACACAGTGAAATAGCTAATGGTCTATACACTCTGCAATTCATTTTCTTAAAGGAGGGGTTTGACTTTCAGTACAAGCAGTAAATATAATTTGTATGCTTTCTGAAGTGAGAGTCCCAAATATCCTCAGACAGCAATTATCTGCATGGTGCAGTAACAACTATCCAAATGAAAAGCATATTTCTTATTTGCATCCAGCCATTGGTATGACACCCTGGCTTAAACAAGATTTCTCAACAGAATACACTACTCCAGCTGAAACAGGAGAACGAAACTCCCTTGGAAGCTTTGAGGCTTAGAGCAGTGATCCATATCATTCACCCTGTAACCCTGTAATCATTCACCTTGCTTTTCACCCTGTAACTTGCAGACGCTGGTGAAGTTTGTGTACTGTTTCCAAAGTCTACCAAGAAAAGCAAAGAAGACTAATTTATTCCCAGAGAAGCTTAAAAATTTTGCAAAGGAATCAGTTTCCTCTGGGAAATTTACCAGGGTATGCAAATCATAAAAAATTAAAATCAGTGGAACGATTTGACCTTCCTAGATTCTTCTTGCACACTTAAAACACTTTTAAGCTTAGCATCATTCAAGAACAAATAAAAACTATCACTAAATAAAGCTTGTTTTGAAACAAATACTTCAGTCAAAAAAATATTTCATTTTACAATACAGTAAGTCTTCTTAAGCTGATTGCAACTTAATCATACAATTGCTTTTGAAGTTTCAGGTGAAGCTGAGAAATAAATTCTTTGTTTCTCCCTTTCAGTCCAAGACAAACTGATATGAAGAGATGTGATAGTGAAGGAATGCCAAGGTATTTTTCCTTAGTCAACAATAAGGTCTTTCTGAGTGAGAAAGCATAATCAGTTTTTTAATGCCCTTCCCCCCCCATTCTAAAAAACTGCAACATCATGTACAACTGGGTTCTCTTTTACTGATCCCTACTGCTAACACAAAGGAAGGGCCATCTGGAAGCCTCAGAGAAAGGGAAGAATTTAAACCTGTTTTAACTGCAGATGTTAATTTCTCATCTAACCTGTATTTTACCTTTTTCTTCCATAAATCAAAACCCTTCCAAATACCTGTAACTTCTTAAACCAGACAAGACCCTGTCACAGGAGCACTACTATGGCAGAACTGCTGGGCTTTATACTCCAATATTTGTTCAGGAGCAGACAAAAGGCATGGCAAAGGTACTAAGTTGCATGCACAGACACACCCTCACTACTCTAAGAAATCAGAACCCTGGTAACACAGATCAAAGGAACACTTGGAAGGACCAATATAACAATGTTCTTCTTTTCTCCCCCAAAATCAGCAGTGGGAGGTTTGGAGAAAACCCCAAAGTAAGAAAGCCTTCTAAAAAGTCACTTTGCAGAGTGAAGAGCTCTTGCTTTCCCTCAAAGAAAATAGACACTTGGGAGGATCGAGGGTTACAGAAAAGCAGCAAAAGTATTAAAGGACAATAGAAAGCTCAGAGAACTGGTAATATTGCAAAATGGGCTTACTAATGAGTTCTTAGCAATGAGTATTGAGAAGTCTCCCAATCACTGGTACCAACATCAAACCTGACCCACAGCATGTCTCCCCCTTATCCACAATTCACTGTTAGGCAGGCTGCAATGGAGAAACGCTAGGACAAAGAGAAAAAGGATTTCTTCCCAGCTGACATTCTGATGTGAGGATGGGTCACATCATAACTCTGCACTCACAACTGATTTATATTAAGGTTGTTTGCCAGATTACCAGTGTGCATCTCCATCTGTGCTCCCACATATCTGTTTTTGTCAATAGTGAGTTAAAAGCCACAGGCTCTAGCCTCAACTTTTTGAGCAGCTCTTCACTGAATGCTGCTGCACCTTATCCTTAACAGAACAAGTGCAAACTGTCAACAAAAGGACTGCTCCACTCTGGCTACCTTGTGTCTCCTCCCCAAATCTGAACAGCAACCATACAGCTGCACTGAGACACAGATCAGCCTGCTGATACAGAGGAAAACCATCCCACCAAAGGAAAAAAGCCACTCAGACATTTTCTGCTAGATCAGTGAATAGATCCAATTCACTGCACAGCTGCACAATCACCCCATAAGATTAACCAGAACTTGAAGCTACCCACAGATGCAGTAGCAACACTTATCTTGGTGTGACTGTCTACAGCAAGCTCAAAATCTGCAGTTTCCTGCTCTGCACAGAAGGCTTGACAGATGGGGGAGGTTTGTGGAAGGCAGTCAGTCTGCCAAAAGACATGGCACGTTTGTTCAGCTGTAAATTAGATCCCTTATTTCTATCTGACATGCACCTCAGACCTTTTTGAGAACACCTTGCTCATTGCTTCCGTGTACAAAGGGCCCAAAGCAACCCATAGATTTTAGTGCTAATACCACAGAAAAACTGTCATAGGGAACAGAGTTTGAGAGTGAAAGATTTGCTAGGAGGAACAGGTAGTGTGCCTGAAAATGCTTAAAGTGTTAGTGAGACTAATTCCAAACAAAGCTGGGGATAAAAATTTGACTCTTCAGACAGAATAATATCCTATGTATCTAAATTCTTTCTAAACAACCAGAACTTCTGCTCACATAAATCCTTTGCTAACATAATTTCATTGATTTTGAAATTTTTAAATATGGAAATGTAAAAGAAGTAGAAAGCATGCAGCCTTTTCAGTTAGAATATTTTTGTTTCAAATTCTCCCAAACATTCAATATAACAATGACAAAGTTTATTTAAAGAGAAAATGTTCACCTGTCTGCCAGGAAGGAGCCCTGAATTGTGGCAAAAGGGTGGATCCTGAAGAGACTGCCTGAGCAGTACGAGACTCAATAGCAGAGAGAAAATTCATAACTGAAGATGTTTCCTTAGTGTTACCTCCAGCACTGTGCATACTGGTATCAAATATTCCTGAAAGACCTGGATGATAGCAGAGAGAAATGAAACAAAACAGATAATTCAGATGAACTTCAAAGAAGCACAATCAAATAACAGATATATGTTCACAATTCACTAAAACCTCCTACCTTATGAAACATTAGAAAAGTGAAGTACATTGATTTTTCCGTGTTTAACTGTTATGCAGTGCTACAACTGTAAATTGAAGCTTCAGTATACATTTAAAAACTTATTATTAAATGTGTGTCAAATATGATGCTTATAACAGTACTTAGGTTACACCAGTAAAATGCTTCCCTTATCTGAAGATTCACTGTTCTATTTTCACTTGGTTAAACATTCAGAATTCCTCCTGAAACATGTCCAACTTTTCTATATCCAGTTTCTCCCTTTTGGGCAGCTTATGGAAGTTTGGACACATCTATAGCACTGGCACATGAAAAGGGCTTTTGGTTGCATTCCCTGTTTCAGCAAACACCTCCATGTGTTTCCCATTGCTCAGACCTTTCCATAGCAGGGGGCTCAATGGGAAGCAGGGGTGAGATCCAGAGCTGTGAGTAACTGAGATATGTCAAGACTGCAATTCCAACCCTCCATCACCCTGATCAAGGACCTGGCCAGGAGATACAGACTCAGTCAGCACATGAGCTCAAACACTTTGGAACCTGGGTTGCAAAGTGAGCATGAAGAGGTCAAGCCCCATCTTCTGGGGGATCCAGAGACAGGATATCATCAGGATCAAAGACAGACCCCAATGCAGCTGTAACACAGCCTAAGCCACTGCTACATTTTCAATGAATTTTAACTTTTCCCCAGCAGGGTCTCAGTATCCACATGGCAGTACAGCAGCAGAGAGCTCCAGCTCACATCACTTCTGCTGTTTGCTTCAGTCTGGAGGAGCTGGCAGCATTTCTACCACTGGCTTGAAGGCACACAACGTTTGCCCTTATGCATAGGCCAAATCCTGAAAAGCTGTATTTAAAAAAAATAAGTGCAGCTTTTCCAAAAAACAAGATACCAAGCACAACCTCCCTTTATGTTTTCCTTTCTACTTACAACATTTTAATAAAAAGTTAAACAACTGTTAACTTCCTGCCACACACTCAGCTTTTCTAATACCAGTTGCCACCACCTATATGACAAATTCCCTTTGATTATAAAATTCATTGATTTAATTGAAATCACATAATAGTTTCTTTTTTCTTTTTCCTCTGCAGCTATTTAAGCAGTATTCTCATGCTATGGACACTTACCAGCAGGATGTTGGGTAGTTGAGTATCCAGGAAGCTGATGAGAAGCTGTGTATGTCTGTCTGTGAAGGTCTGTTTCTGAATGTGATGAATGTCCTCCTCCATAGCTTAAACTAAGGAAGAAATTAAACATTATTAACAAAATGTACACCTATAGAAACAAAGAACAGTTATAAAGTATCAATCACAAGCCAAAACATTACAGAAATACAGGGAAACAAAAGCCCAAGATCAGATAGATCTAGTTCTGCTAGAATATCACAAAAAAATATCAAGCAGATTAAAAATGTACTATTGAAACCTAAAAAGCCAAAGGGTTTAGGGTGGGGAAAAACCTTACAAAAATCAAAGCTGACCACACAAAAGTTTATAAAGGTCTAGGTCAGAAAGACAGAGTTCAGCTGTAAGAAACACTCACTGGGCACTTTTTGTAATGATTTACTGACAGCAAGTCTGCAAAGCAGGTAACTATGAATACATGCCCACTTTAACATTCCCATTTTTAATTCCATTGAAACTTACAGGACCTCATTGAATTAAAAGGCTGAAATGACTAGGAAGCTGTAGGAGCAACAGTTTTTTAAAAGGTTTCGGTACTTTTGGTACAACTTAATAAAATTGGCAGTGAAAGCACTACCAAGTGAAAATCCATCTTCAGACCTCCTAGCATTAAATGCAAGTTAATGATTCACAGCTTTTATTTAATATTTTGAAGTGAGTCACCTAAATTAACATGATGATTCAATCAGGCTTAATGGAAGCACACATAAAATATAGATTGTCTGGATCTGTGCAAAACCAATAATGCAGAAAAGAAACAAATGCAATCTAAACACCAAGAAACCTTAGGAACTTGCCAAAAGCCCTAATGATTTCCAGTTTAAAAAGCAGAAAACAGAGGGAGAAGCAAAACAAACCCCCAAACTTTCAAGCTTCCCCAGACTCAGCTCTGCATACCACCTGTCAAATGGAAGAAAATGAAGGCCAGCATGACCAAGTAACCATTTACCTGTTTCTTTTCTTGCTTTTGGACACCAGGTTTATGGGTAGCTGCTACTTACTCCAGTGCACATGCGAGACTGCTTCAAATTCAGAATTCCAGTGTAAACAAATGCCAAAACAACCCCAACGAAGAAAGGCACAGCCCTCCCTGCTGCCTGCTCTAAGGGAGACTTCCCTTATCTTTCATCCCTGGGGATGAGGGGCAGGCACTCTGCACCAGGAAAAATTAAACTCTCTGTGCCAGGAATCATGACATCATGGGAAACTTTTACAGAAGACACCAAATAATAGAAAAACTGGCAACACTGCTGGCTTTGCTTCATTTTCATTAAGAGGCAGATGAGCCTCTTAGAGCACTGTGACCTGCACACATCATGAGCAGCAAGAGCCTGTCTGTGCAGGACTTTCCTGCCTGAGATGCACTATCAGGGGATGGATTTTCCACTTCAGCAATGCTCTATAGTCAGCATGCCAGGCTACAGCACAAGCCTAAAGAATGAACCAAAATCCTTTGAAAAAACAAAGAACATCAGCTACTGCTTTTCTCAGTTGTGCTCATTGTCTAGCACTTTAACACCTTTCACAAGAGTAATTGCAATTTAGAGAATTGCCAAACCTAAATTCAGTGTCAGCAGATCCCTGTGCTTATGCTGTAGAGGACAGATCTTTGTGCAGTTCAACTCTATGCATCAGCAACTGATTTCTATTATATGCTGACTGAAATCTAACTATTTGCATCACTGCTAGGGACAACTGGCAGACATGATTGCTTGACACTGTAGATTATTTTTTTTATTTACAGCATTAAACAGCTTCTATTATTTCCAGACCAAAAAAAAAAAATTTTTGCAACAGTGTTCTGTACATAAAACATTATGCAAGTAATGAAGCCAATTGAAGTGCAAGTATTTTCACCAAAAAAAATTTAAAGTTAAGGTAGTTCGGGGTTTTTGAACAAACTTGCATAGCTGGAAAAAACCTCCAAACACAGAACTTCAGGGACATGAAGCTTTCTTCAGGTCTTTTTAAGAAATAAAAAAGCACCACATGAGAAAATAAGTTTCTAAACTGAAGCATGGCAGATTGCTCACAAGAATTATCTTCACTCACAAAAATGCTGAGCTTGTGGAAACTTTCCTGCAAGGTTTTCTTGCAAGTTTACCTAAAGCTTTTACCAATATAAAAGTATGTGGTGCTGACTTCTCCTTCACACACGTTTTAAAGGCAAACTCTAAAGTCCTGCAGCAGCACAGCTTCCTTTTCCCATTCTGTATTTTCAGGTGAGAGGCACTCTGGTGGTATTCAGGCAGCTGGGGCTACACTTGGCACCAAAAGCTCTTCCAGAGGAGGCAAGACCCCAAACCCAGTACAGTAGATCAAGCAATATCACCTCATTCCTCCTCTTTAATGGTAAAAACAAAAGGTCATCAGCAAAAAGTGGATGAACTTTAATTAATCACCTGAAAATTAAAAAAATTGTTGTGAGGAGTTTTTTGTTTGTTTGGGTTTTTTTTTTGTTGTATGTTTATTTTAAATATCTATTTATTCTGGTTGTTCAAGACTGTGATTAATTTCTCCCCTCTTTGCTCCTGTACAATAAACACCTTTTTTTGGTAAAGGGCAGGTGCAGTACACACAAACACCACGAGACACCACAACACAAGCCTGCAGACCAGAGGCAGAATCCTCTGGAAGATAAAAGTAACTTGTAAAACAAACTTGGACAAAGACTTTGTAACAAGGAGGGTGCTGGAATTAGCACAGGGATACAAAATAACCCCCTAGACTTCAGAACACAGAAACATTGTTAATTACTAGAACCTCAAAATTCGAGTAATGCTGGGCATCTTAGAACACTCCAAGTATATGATGTGTTGTTGTTTTTTTTTTTAATACAAACTCCCAGCTCATAGCGAATGCAACCGCAACCTCAAAAATGAATCTTTCAATAAAAAACATTGTATTTATTTGAACACTTAATTGTTTATTGTATAATTACTGCTTGCTGGAATGTAGATTCTTATCTCAAAAAGCCTTGCATATATGCCTTCAGTTTACATAAGCTTATCCTAAACAAGCAGGGCAATCTGAGAGATTACTGCCTTCAGGTTTCTTTTTATAAAATTTAACTTTTAAGCAGATGAATTTACACAGCATGCAATTCACATATCAAAAATACATCCAGCATGGCAAACACCCTTATGGTTAGCAAGCTCTGCACGCTCTTGTTTGGAAGTTTGTTACAGTTGTGCAAGTTGTTACTTGTCCTGAAATGTCAGATAAGTTCCAGAAGAAACATTCCCATTGCTCGGTACTTTGTTATGCACTGCTCCAAAAGCACTTGGCCCTTATCTCTGATTATCACAGTGATTTCCCACTCCCACTGTCATAGTGAACTGCACAATGCAGTGATTACTGCTAGGAAATAATATTCATTTGACACACAAATTTGGAAAAGAGTTCACCCGAAGTATTTTTCATCGAAAAGATAAATATTACTCTAAAATTAAATGTAAGAGATATCCTGCAAAGAGTTATTATTATTTGTCATTGCTGTAATAATGCAATCAAAAAGTGTGTATGACAATGGAAGTTAAATGACTCAAGTATTAATCTGATTTTTATCAGCTGGGCTAATAGAAGATTTTTATTTCTCCAGTAAAATTTCTGGAAGAAAACTGTTCAGTCATTGTTACTATAATACCTCAACCTTGATTTACAGCTCCTTTTTATTAGCCCAGATTAAATCTGTCAGGAATGGACCCTTCACACATCTGTTTGCATTGCTATTCTCGCAATCATTTCTTTTCAAAGCATTCTTCAATCCAATACTTTCATACAAATTCAGGTCTCCATCGGCAAAAGGTTATCCAGTCCCACTGCACTCACCACCGTCCTGACTTGCCAAAACAATTATCAGGTTTATGCTTCACACAAGCGAGGGATGCATTTCCCAACTTCAAACTCAGATTGAAGTATCATTTTTACATGGAAGCAAAATTTAGCTGCAATAAACACTGGATATACAAGTAAGTACTTTTATTTCTCTTACTTTCTTCAAATAACCATGCTCTCCTAGCCACCCATACAGAATAAAATACAGAAACAGAAAACAAGCACTTTACCTAAGTATCTTTTTCCCCTTTCCATGTAATAATACTCCTTTTACTAAGGATTAAGCAATTTTTTTTCATTTTTCTACTTTATTTCCTGCGTAAATCTTCATTACAGCTCATCAGTTTTTAAGGTTGATTGATTATTTTGATTTGGTGCTTTCTGGGGGGGTTGTTTGGGTTATGTTTAGTTTAGTAACAGCAATCATTCAAGTGCTAGGGAAACTCACAATGCTTACATGGAGAGCAGACCAGAGGGTGCAATCCCTTGTTCTTAGGCACTCACAGAAAGGAAAACTGCTACAGAAACCCCCAGATTAAATCCCAGAGCACTTTCAGAGCTGTGTGAAAGTGAACCTGGACACCTCCAAGACAAGTGGGTGCACAGGGAACTCCTGGCTCCAGGAGACCCCAGAGGTGCTGCCAGCACCCTGAGAAGGGAACTCAGTGCCCCAGCACAAGTCTGAGACCAAAACAACCAAGCCCAAATAACAGAAGTCACCAAGCCAGCACGCACACAAGGCATCAGATTTGAGGCAGAGCAGAAATTTGATCTCATTTTTGCCTTACTGAAAACAAGAGCTCCTGTGAGAAGATGGCTCGGCACAGCCCCCTTCTAATGAAATCACCACAAAGGAGATTAAAAAGAACAGTGATACTGGCAAGAAAATACCTTTAAAATCACACTTTGCATTTTATCTTACTTGAGATATATGTGAAATAGAGGAAATATCACTCAAACTTCCCTCTCTATCCCAAGCTCAGACACTTGGCAAAGGAGGCTCTCTCCAACCAGCTATTCAGCTGTGCTATAGCAAATTCCACTCAGAGACAGAAAGCAAAGCCATAAAACTGACAAATGCACTCTTAAACATTAAAAATGTCATCCAAAAGATAAGATACAGAAACTGACACACAGCTTACATCTCTTTTTGCCCACTGTATTTGAGTTTAGATGTGTAAAATGCAGTTCCAGGTTGTATTACCTGCTGGCAAGTACCTGGTTAGGATTAATACTTAATAGCTTTAATATTAGATATTAGAATATACAGTATATATAGAATAGATATGATAATATATAATTAGAATAATAGCTTTAATATTAGTTACTGTGTTTATTACTTTCCTTAAATACTTCTCTTTGTTATTTTGCCTTTACTCAGCATCTCCTGGAGAAAGAATGGAAGACCATTACTTGAGAATTTCACTTGAATTTAATACAGATGAAATGGAGGGTAGATGGCCCTTCAGCTGCTCACTGTAACAGCAAGAGTTCCCTGTTTGCTACAGTCAAGCTAGAATGTAATTCAGCACCCAGGGGTTCTGCAGCTCAGAATAAAATCAAAATTTAAAAGCAATGTAACAGGTAGATTACTTCAATCCAGAAATAGGTTTAATCTTGTATTTTAAAAAAGCCATGACCCTAGGAAGCAGACGAGGGAGCTGCCGAGGAAGAAAGTTCAATACCATTAGTAACACCAAGTCACTCCTGTCCAACACACTTATGGAAGCTTAAAAGCACAGAAAGCCTGTAAAAACAACAGAAAACAGAAATGGAGAATGTCTCAATAATTAATTCCAATGGAACACAAATGCCTTCTCAGCCCAGAAACTCATTTCAGTACAAAATATTTTTAAAATGTATACAATATGTGATTTTTCACTTCTATTTCTCAGCCACAGACATACTGGAGGGAGGGGGAAGACAGTGCAAACACAAACTTGGGCTGAAGCCTGAAAATGTTGGCAGATTCAAGAAAACTAGGAAACCGGCCTACTCCGTGCATCTAATTCCCTTGATCCTCTCATTAGATTATACAAGACAAATCTTACCATCATATCTGCACCAAGAGAAAGAATATTTAACAATCCAGCTGCAGTGTCCAAGTGTCCTGGGGTGACTATGATGCTGAATTGTATCCCCATTCGTCTGTTTAGCCCAGAAATCAGTTTTGTGCCTTTAAACCTAGAGCTGAGAGTGAAAGGGGGGAGAAGGAAAAGGGGTGGATTTTTTTTGCAGCTGTATTTAAAAACACAGAGATGGTCTGCACACAGATTTGCCCCACACTACAAGAAACAAAAGAAAGAAAAATTGCTACTTTAAAAATAAAGTCCACTGCTGAAAAATCAAAAGAAAATCATCTCAAACTAATACCTCAAGGCACATAATGCATTCTTTTAAGAACAGCGTACGTCTTTAGCGTTTGCCTAGCCTGTTCTTCTATTATAGCAAGAAAAGATAGATATTGATATTTTTAAGTATTCTTCAAGGTAGATACTTTTGGAAAGATGGAAAATACAGAATGAGACTGCAGTACTGAGGGAAGTCAGTAAAGCACAGAGGAGCAGCATTTTACTGATAAGCTCCACTGTCTGTTGGTTATGGCACATTCTCCCTTTTAATGCAATTACACACTACATACCCAGTATAGAATATATCCCATCCTAACACACCAAAGGCAATCAACCCTCCACTCTTTCATTAAAAATGAAGCTATAATGTTAATTTTCCCCTTCAACTCAAAGGCAGAGCCACCAAGAGCATGGCTGAGACTGCCACAATGTGGGCCAGGGATTGCCTGGAGGTACTTGTGAGAGGAAACTCTCATTACTTCCTCGCTTTCTAGGAGCAGAGATAAGGAGCTTCTAAGAAATTGATTTTGAGGTAGAAAACTCCATGCAGGGAGCTGCCTCAATAAGCAAAAGTTCACACTGTTCCTGTGATTCTTCGCCTGAATATATTTCACCTCTTAAGGAAATAAAGAGATTTTATGACACAAAAGGTCCATTTCCCTTTTATTCCCATGTTAATGTGTCTGAACTCCTTATGCTTGATCCTTTTAAAAATGAAAAACAGGAAAGCCAAAATAATTTTACTGGGACTTCAATACCTGAGTGCAAGTGCTGGCTTGTCTGATTAAGTAACCTGCAGAGTTCTTAACAACAAAGACAATATAATTCTGTTTTAAAAAAAATCAGTTAAACTCTGTCTTGAAAATATGTATGTGAAAACTAATATTCAGATAAAAACGAGCTATTTATAAACTTCAACTTCAATTACTACTAAGTGACTGGACAAACTACTTTATGTCATTTTTTAATGCATGCAACCTAAACCAGCTTTCTTTATGAGGTTATTTATGGCTGAAATGCAGTACATATAACAATTTTTTTTTTTTTTTTTAATCAGAACTGGTAAATTTGGAACCACTTCTTTGGCTTTGACAAAAAAAACTTTGTAACTTAACCAAAACAGAAACTCTGCAGCTTACAAAAAAGAAACTAAAATTAAACTACTCAACAATGTCAGTCTAAAGCTCCTGATGCATGTTTGAAGATTTCAAGGTCTGGAAAGGAGCTTTCAGTGCTTTCCTGCTCTGAATATTCCAGACTAACTTTGATGTCCTTATTAAGACAGTATCATTTATACAGGTACTGTAACACATTCCTCCCAATTTGCATTATAATGCAGTGTCAGAAATAATTTTAAGGCATTTGTTTGGCAAGCAGTGCTTTGGGGATTGATACATCTTCTCTGACAGCTTCTACTCAATCAGTGCCTGCAGAAACAGGAGTCCCATTATGGCCTGTGTAGCTTCCACCACTCTAAGATCTGCAATCTTATTTTCTTGCCTTTTGAGACACTGGATTATTTTGCCACTACATTTATTTATCTTCTTCTCTTATCTTCCCTCTGTGAAAGAACTTTTGCTTTAACCAGCATAAAGAGAATAGCTGTGATTTTTAAAATTATAAGCACTTCTCTCCTAGAGTTTTACTTACAATTTCAAAAGATTTTTGTAACAGACAGTAATGGAAATCTAACACTTTTTCGCTGATATGTGATGCTATTCTGTTGCCAAAAGTGTACTTGGGGCATATTCAAAACTCTTCTCTAGATCATTCCAGTACTAATGGTTGAACACACAGCATAATCCTCTCTATTACAGCTGAGGTACACACAAAAAAGATTCCATTACTTTTAATAACAAAATTTTATTTCAAAATATAAAAATCAGCCGAGTGTTATCTCAAGATGTGGGTTAGCCACATCAGAGCCTTAATAAAATCACAATTCATTTTACCTATTGAAATACTTTTCAACCCTCATCCTCCCAGTTATCACAGCACTGTATTTTGTGGCAAGTTTGAGCCTTACCTTTAGGGTGCTACAGGAATACCTGATATCCCATTTCTTACTAAGGCCTTTATTTTCCATTTCTATGGAAAGGATGATGCTGAAGCTGAGCTTTTCATCACAGAAAGAGGTAAGAAGTGCAGATACATGTGTGCTGTACACTGACAGAGCTATCTTATGCTGTCAGTGGGTTTCCTCCATCACCAAACCTGGAAGCACTTTCCAGTTCCACAACCCCTGGAATACCCTGTGCTTCAGTCTAGGGAAAGCCAGGCACAAGGAATAATCCCTCTGATTTACAGCCCTCACCACTGAGTCTCCAGGACTGAAAAAGGCAGTTTCTCCAGGTTTTGTGCAGCTAAAATGCACCCCTGTGAAGAGCAGTGGTCTCACGGCCCACAGCCCCTGGCATAGCATGGGGCAGCTGCTCAGGGACCACATCTGAGATCACACATCCTGCCACCCTACAGCCACAAGTTCAGGGCCATTAGATGGGCTCCAAGCCTCCCAGCACTTCCACATGTCCAGCACAGTGTTTTTTCCACATCCCACAGCACACTACAAGGGCTAAGCAGCTCATATGAGCTCCTTCAGACTCATAACAAGAGGTATCCCTTTGACTAACACCACTTCCATCCCAATTTAGGAGGCGTGCCCAGGAAAGATCTAACATGTTAACAACACAGTTCGTCATAAAACACAGCAGCAAAGAGTCCTTTACATTAAAGGAAGCACCACAGGGTGTTATTAACCAAGTTTATAAGGAAAATTAGCACAGCTCTTGAATTTAACTCTTATACCTCTTCACAAATGCTCTCCTCATCCTAGAACTGGTTTAAATTTACATTTTTAACCTTACAAAGGGGATCCTGGCTATCATTCCATTTGCCACAAGTCACTATTTAGCTGAAAATACCAGATGAACCCAGTTGCTTGTGAATGCTTCAACCAGAAAAGATGCATTGTTCCAAACTGCAGAAATACAGTTACAGCTACATGGCATTTACTTTGAGATAGGAAAAACTACACTATATTAAACAAATTCATTGAATATGCCCCTGATACTGATCTGAGCTTTCATTATGATCATGTCTAAACAATACCAAGTATTAATCCAGACCAAAACAGCATACACACATGAACTAAAAAAATATCCTTTCATTGGTGAAAAAACCTGTATTCTCTTAAAAACAAGAACAAAAGGGAGTTTTTTGAAGGGGAAAAGATGAAAATCCCATCTCTCTCCAGTGGTGCTGACTATCAGCAAACTGCAGCTCACCAGTGCCAGCAGCTGAAGGCAGTTAGCACATGGCTGTGTTCAGACTAGGGAGGAGTTGGCTTTCTACAATCACTCTTTGCACAGCAAATGAACAAATGTTCAGATTCAAGAAAAACTTATTAGAAATCCTGTTCTTGGCAGACTCAGCAGAACATCATGAAATGGGCCGAGCATGGGGATTGAAGGATTATTCACTGTCTAGCACTGGAATTTTTGACACGAAGAGGAGAGAAAGTAAACAGGATGTGGTGTGAAACACCAAGCTGCCATATTTCTGAGAGGGATTTCCTGGGCAAGAAAAAGGGCAGCATGGAAGGTGCCCCACAGGCTGGTACACTCAGCCTGGCCCAGGCTGTGACCCTTTGTCTGGCACGTTCTGGATGACCAAAAGCTCTCAGAACAGCTTGCCAGACATCTGGAATGCTAAATGAAGGACTGGAGCCCTCCAACTCTTCTCCCACAACGCTGCCAGCTGAAAAAAGAGGGATATCTCCAATGAAATCTAGCTGTATGACTGCCCCAAGTAGAACTCCTGCAGGATTATTAAGGAATAAATGCTCCTTGGTATCCTGCTGTGTAAACACTATTGCTCTAAGATAAGGATGCCTAAGGGTGCCTTCTTCCTCCTGAGCATAATTGGTTGCACTTTTCCAAGTCCTAAGCAAGCAACACAGGTAGGCATGTAGAAGGAAGATGAAAAACAAGAAAAGCAATACGGGAAAGCAAAAGCTTGTCTAAACATATGTAGGTTCTTGCTGAATTGTTTTGGAATAAGAAACTTTCAAGTGTGCAGAAATCCAGGAATAAGAGCTCCCTGCTCGTTTTTGTAGCCCATCATCAGAGAGGTTCTGAGGAGGCTCTAAAGAATCTAAGTGTCCACTTAGCCCCAGGTCTGTCCAGGGCAATGAAACAAAAGAAGCCATGTAACAATGACAGAATAGCAAGCAGAAGTAAACCTAAAACCTATGAAATCTGCCCAGTGAGACAAATAAATCTAGTATTTAATAACCATGCACTCTGTCACCTCAGAAAGCATTTCTCTTTGCTTAAAAATTCAAAGAATTTTCTTTTCTCTGCCACTTGCATGGTACAGCAAGAAATGCTGTGCTGGAAAGGCTGAACTCTGCATGCTGCTCAAAGTTATTTTTGTCACAGTTAAGGCTGCTAAGGAAAGTCTGAAGTGAGACTGTTAATGTACTGCCTTTTGACTGGTTTTTGTTTTGGTTTGTCTTTTCTTTGTTTGTTTAATGCATGGAACAGGCACTCACCATGCAAAGCAACTTCTTGACATGCAAATTTGTGAAAACTTTGACAAAATACAACAAAGATATCCATGCAAAATACACCCACTCTATAAGAGCCCTAGTATTGTTTAGAATTACTATAGTTCAGGCATAGGTGCTTTTTTCCTGACAGGAACAAGGATTTTTCTAAAAGCAGCCTCCTTCCTATGACAGCTTTATGACAGAATCAGCAACTCCAAGAAAAAAAAAGGTGGGCAAAAGTACAGAAGAAACAAGGTGAAAATGTTGCTCTCTGTTGGTGTAAGGTAAACACACCTATGATGAAAGTTAACAGGATGAAAGGCAAAATACACACATGGGACTGAAACACCTTTTGCACAGGTGGTGGTATACAACCCCCCCTTCTTGCAGAACAATGCATTCTGTACCCTGTGCTGAGGATGTTGGCTCTGTGGGAAAGGGCTCCCATCTGAAATGTCATTGTAGGTGATCTGAAGACAGATCTGGCACCCAGCTAACAGACCCTTACCAAGTGCCCCTGCCAGGGAAGCAGGCAGCACAGTTTCTGTGGGATCCTCATCAAAGACAGTGACATGGCAAGACTGAGCCCATCCAAACTCTGTCCAGCACCACTGGGAAGAATCCCTAAGAAGGGCACACAGCTCTGCTCCCTGCTCCTCCCCAGGTGCCACCTCTGGCTTCCAGCCCTCCAGCACAGGTTCACCAGCACAGATATCCAGCTCAAGCCATTCACTGTTTCAACCAGGAGAGTTTTCTCATGGATTGACAAACAGGACCAGCTCCCTGCGCAGTTGCACAAACACCAAACAAAGACAAGGGAAGAGGAAGGGAGCCCCTTTCAGCAGCAGTGAGCCTGAGCAGCCAGTTCAGCCTTCTCAGGTAACTGCACCCTCACACTAAGTTTCAGCTCACTCCTTCTGCAGATAGTTCTTTATCACCATTTCTCATTGCTTGAAATCTTCCATGTAAAGCTGGCATTAAATCTCACACAGGTCAGCAGCATCTCAATCCAAGCAAGCCTTGCTGGCTCATTTTGAAACTTTAGCCAAGATTTTGCAAGATGACCACACACCTGCACCGGGGAAAAGCTATAGGACACAGAGCAAGAATGCATTCAGCTTCTGTTCAGCCAATCTTTGACCTTCCCACAGCTGTGATTTCAGTGTGTGCTGAATGCAGGTGAAAAAAAAAGAAAAAGAAAGGAAGGCCAACAAAAGCCAGCAAGTCCCTGTAAGATACCTGCACTATACATGGACTACCTGTGTTTATTTTGCATGCATAAATGTTTCAGATATAAACTACAACAGAAAATTTGGTAAGATTTTAAAAGTGACCTACCTTTTTATATGTTTTTAAAACTTATTTAATGTTTCTGTGCCTTTTAATAAAAAATTTCTAAGTATATTCCCAGATTATGAGCTTTCCTTTCAACGCTTGAAATACTACGCCATAGGGAACTTTTTGTAGAATGTGTTTAACAACAAACATTGGTTTCACCTCTCAGAACAATTTCATTTGATGAAAGAAAGTGTTCTCATCTTTTCTAAAATACTCTGCACTTACAGAGTTACTATAGCTATGCAAAACCCCATTAAAATTTAAAATTGAGCCTTAACTAAAACACAATTATCACCCAGCTGTTACAATAAGCATTAGTTTGACAGCTATGCAAAAATGAGTTTGAAAACCCATCATAACCATTTATCATAAAAGTGTAAGTCTCCCATTTATGTAACTTTGCAAATGAACTATCACAGTAACTAACTCTTCATCTTAGATTAGCTGTTATAGGCCACACTAACAATGCCAGTGCTATCTGTTGTAAAGAACCATATTGAATTAAATGACATAAAATAAAACCCCATATGCTTGAGTAGGACAGAGATGGATACAGACATAAAGGAACATCAGAGACCATGGTAATCACCATAAAATTTAAATCAACAACAAAATTATTGTGACTGACTTTTAATCACATTTGCAGATTTGAGTCTTAGAGTTGTGGTAAAAACAGAACAAGAACAGTGAGATCTTTCCACTAGTAAAAATCTTTTTTTAAATGAGTATCCCCAAGTCAGAGAAACTCAACCAGAAACCTCATCCATTATCAGGTGTCTCCACATCTCTTTCCAAGCAATTACAACAGTTTCTTACACTATTACACATCAGCTGGTTTCTGAATACTCAATAATTCCTGAGCAAGCAGCAAGTAAGCACGGCACACCTTATCTGCTATTCCACAGCTTTTGGCCAAAAGAGGGTTTAAGCACAGAGGTAGGGTTTTCTGACAGCCACAGTAAAAGGCCAAAAGTGGCAGTGCACTCCCAGAACCACCAGAAATTCCTTCAAGATGCTGACAGGCTGTCTAAGGGGTCTGGGGGTCAGGAGCATCCCCTCAGCCCCTCCTACCAGGCTGCAGCGTCCCAGTGTGCTCCCTGCTTAGGTACCAGAGTGATCCCAGTGATTCCCACCAGCTTCCATCCCAATTCACCATCTCCTATTCCATGGGAAGAGTTATGTCACAGCAGGCCTGGTAGAAATGTCCTTGTAACACTTCACCACACATTTCCTTTGAGTTGATAAGAATAGAGGCATTGCACAGACAAAACAGTGCCTGCAAGAAATAAGAAGCAGGATAAAAACCAAATGGCTGAAGTGAAGCACAGGAAGACAGGAGCAATGCTTGTAGGGAGGAGAAATCATTTTGATGAGCTGAGACTGTGAACATGGCTCTCCACACCAAGGGAGCATAACCTGCCACAACACAGCCTGCAAGAGCAGAACTATGAAATTTGAATGAAATATTGTCATCTATATCACCTAAAGGCTGAATTCTTTTCCAGCAAGTACCAGATGAACATGACACACATTTTTTAATGTAACATCAGGCTAATGCAGCTTCAGCTGTTAAGATGACTACCTGTCAACCACAATCAGAAACACCACTTTGAAAAATGCGATGTGATCTGTAACACAAGTCGAGGGCATGGACAGCATATTCCTTTACAGTACATCTATACCTTCACAATTTCCTTCCAGGCTGCTGCAAGCCTTGGCAGTGACAGCAATGACTCTTCCATCCCCGTTCCTCAGCAACTCCATCCATCCAAAGACAAGTGCTATGAGCAGTAGAGGAATCCACAAGCACCTAAAGCCCAGACTCTACTCATCCCTGCGTCCAACATGGTTCAAATCTTTAAATCTGGCCAAAGACAGGGTATATTAATTCTTATTAAAATGACATGAACCCAACGAAGCCAGTTCAGGAGAATTTCAAGCACAAAATATGATTAATGATTCAGTGTTTTCCCTGTTCTTGGTACAGTTAAAGAAAAAAGTTTAAATGTTTCAGCCAACACATTTTAAATGCATCATTTGTCACCATGTATAGAACCTGGAGATGAAATTTCAAAGACCTAAAACAAAGTTTTCTCCACATTGTTTCTTGAAGCATGGTATAAATATTGCCATATCATACAGGGATGCAGTAATACGAATTTGATTGGTATAGGCAGCAGGCAGTGATCTAATGAGCTTCTGCATGGTACTTGTCTTGGGATTTTTCTCCATGCCATTTCTCTTAAGGAATTCCCAAAATGTACATTTAAGACTGCATTAATACAGCAGCTATTAAAAAAAATCCAAGATGTGTTGTAAAACCAGGGGATTATTTTAAATATTTTTTTAAAAAATCATCAAGCAGTTGTATTTCCTGTAAAATCCAAGTAAGATCCACTTCTGCTTCTGCACTACCTATTCTTAAACGACCTGGGAAATCCAAACCATCTCCAAACAGCTGGCATGACCCTCGAGAGGTGATGAGAACAGGCAAAAGCAATACAGAAAGGACAGGTCACCGACTTCCACTGAAATCAACATGACCAAAAGCACTTCAGTGGCTATGAAGAAAAATTGGAAAGAATTATATGGAGACCTTACTTTGCCATGCAGGCAACTCCGCAGAGAAACTGGCTAAAGAGCTTCATGGGGCAAGGGTTTGGCCAAAAAGCTGCAATTCTCTGTGAAACAGGGAGTGTACAGCCTCACATGCCAGGGAGCTCCTGAGATCTTCTCACTGCTCACTGCCTTAACTGCGCCTCAAATGCAATGTGCACAATTCAGGAAGGGAAACTGACAACAACTTGGAGGAAATCTGAAAGAAATCTGGGAGAATAACTAAAGCAGCAAGAAACAAAAAACCTCTGGCAATAAACTTCAAAATATTATGTTCTTTTCATTAAGAAAAATAAGTAAGGCAAGAAATTAATTGAAATTCATAAGAATTCATACTCGACATATTTTCAGCGTTGATGAGGTTATAAACAAGGCTCAGAGGCCAGAAACTAAAGGCAGCCCTCTGCGTATCAGAAATACAATAGAAATCAGTCACTTGTATACTTTACCAAGAACCGTGCTGAATTTTGCCTCATCGGAAATTTTTAACTACACCTTCTAAAACGTAAGCTCTATTTTCAAACACAGATTGGGGGAAAAAAAAGTTCTATGGCCTGCATTATGAAGAGGTCAGACTAGATGATTGCAACAGTCCTTCTGACCTGATAATCTATTAATCTTATCAGACACGCCTGACCACTTTCAGAACCAAGTGCAAAGTCATCTATTAGCGCACCTATTTCGACGGGATATTTTTAGCCCGAGATTCTCTTTTACCTTTAAACGCCGTCGAGATGGGAACTGCAGATACATCAAGCGAGAGACATAAAAGGCAGGCGATAACGAAAATCTCACCGCCTAGAGAATACTCCTTTTAGTTGGCAGAGTTACACAATCAAAAAGCAACCCGAAGCCAATAAGATATCCTGCATTTTCCCCGCACTTCCCGGAACTTTGCAGAACTCTCCGCGGGACTGAGTCGCTCCAGACAAGTTTTGGCTGAGAGGAGGAGGCTCTGCACGCCCCGGAGCAGCGCTTTAGAGCGAAGAGGTTCGCCCGGCTCAGCGGAGCGCACACCGGCGGAGAAATGGACGGGCGCGGGGGATGCTGGCGCGGCGCGGCCGCCTCCGCCGGCCCGGTGCCCCGGCGGGCAGCATTGTTCGGCCGGGCAGCGCCGGTGCCCGCGGCCCCGCTTCCCTCCGGGAGCTGGCCAGGGACGCGTGAACTCTTGAACCCGCGCCGCAGCCCGACGCGAGCCTCCGGGGCGGAGAGACCGCCCGCCCCGCCGCCGCCAGCGCCGCGGGCCGCCGGGGGACAGCGGGGAGCCCGCGCCGCCGCCGCCCCCGCCCGCCGGGACGCGGCCTCCGCCGCCCCGCCCGGCCCGGCCCGGCCTCCCCGGGGCCGCCGGGCCCCGCTCGCCCCCGCCCTGCCCTGCCCCGCCGCCGGGGCCCCTCGGCCGCCCTCGGCCAGGCCCCCGGCGCGGCCCCCGGCCTTTCCTACCGCTGCCCCTCAGCGGACCCTCCTCACCTGGGCTTGAGGCTGCCGGCGCCGCGCTCGTAGGCCCAGGAGGCGGCGGGCGGCGCGGTGCCCGGGGCCAGGGGCTCGGCGAAGCCGGGGGTCGCGGGGTAGTTCCTGTCCATCATCGGGGCCGCGGGGGCTCCGCGGGGCCCTGCGCTTTTGAGGGCGGCGGGGACCGAGCGGGGCGGGGGGAGCGGCGCCTCATCCGGGGCGGGCAGCGCCGCGGCCCCGTGCGGCCCCCTGCGCTCCGCTCCCGCTCAGCGGCGGGCGGCGGGCGGAGCTGCGGGCGGCGGCGGGGGCTGCGCGGCCGCCGGACCCATGTCGGGCTGCGCGTTCCCAGGATGCTCCTCCCCCGCCAGCGCACTGGGGCTCACGGGCTCCGTGGCCGGGGGCAGGGAGGCCGCGGCGGAGGGGCCGCCGGGGCCGCCGCCAGCAGCGCCGGCGGGGGGAGCGGGAGCAGGAGGAGGAAGAGGAGGAGGAGGAGGAAGGAGGTCTGTGACTCGCGGACGGGCGGCCGCGGCCCGAGGGGGAAGCGCGGCGGCGGGAGCGGAGCGTGGCGGGGGGCGGTAGCCGCCACCGGGGCGGGGTGGGGGGCTGAAGGCGGGGACGGGCGGGGTGGCGGTGTCGGGTACGAGGGAGGCCGGTTCCTCGGTGAAGCGAAGCGCTGGCGCTTTGTTGGAGGAACCGGGGCGGGGCCATGTTGTTCCCGCGGAGGGGAAGCGCCGCCAGCCGCGGGCTCCGGGGCGGCCGCCGCCGCCAAGATGGAGCCCGGCAGCCGCCCCATTGTGGGGCGCTTTGCGGGGCCGCCCTCCCGGCCTGGCACCGGCACCGGGCGCTGACGCCGCTCCCCGCGCCCGGCCGCCTCCCCCCGCGGCGGGGATCGCCGAGCCAGCGCCCGCCACCGCCTCTTTATGTGTCTGTGTGTCAGAGCTTCCAAAGACTCGGGCATTCCCCATCGAGAAGTCACCGCAGGCCTGAATGGAATCGTGTGATGGGATCGCGGTGTGCTTTGGATTGGAAGGGACCTTGAAGATCATCCAGTCCGATCCCCCCTGCCATGGGCACGGGCACTTTCCACTAGATCAGGATGCTCAAGGCCCCATCCAACCGGGCCTTGAGCACTTCCAGGGATGGAGCAGCCACAATTTCTCTGGGTGTTCCAGTATCTCACTCTCTTCACAGTAAATAATCTCATTTTAATATCTAATCTAAACCTCCTTCCAGTTTAAAGCCATTGCCCCTTGTCAGTTGCCCCTTGTCCATTGCCCCTTGTCCATTGCCATATGCCCTTGTGAAAAGTCTCTTTCCAGCTTTCTTGTGTATGCCAAAAGTCAGCTAGTAAGAGAAGAGAGAGAATATCTATTTATTCTTTCTTTATTTTTATTTAGTCTAATTTTAAATGGTAAAACTTCCAGAGGACTACTTTAGCTAGGACTGGCTAAAGCAGTTTATTTTTATTTAGAGCAGCCTAAGCCACCTGCTTTGTAGATGGTAAATTCCTGCATCTTTTGCTGAATGCTTGTTAAAACAAAGAATAAGGGAGACGGGCACCATCTGCACGGAGCAGGGTAGCAGCAAAGGAGACATCAGGATGATGAGTGAACTGTGGTGTCTTGCTTTCCCTGCAGATTGAAGATAGGCAGGCCGAGATGAGCAGGAGGAATGTGCCTCAGAGGTAAAGATGAGGAACACGCTCTTGAAAAGAGGGTGACTGCACCTGAAGGCACTGCTCAGAAGAGGAAGGTGTATGCTAATGAGCGAGTAAGTCTTTTGAAGATTCACTTTGTAGCACTCCAGGCAATACTGAACCACAGACTGAAATGAATTCTGTAGTGAAATGCATTTAGAAACTTGGCTGCAGCCAATCAGATTAGATGTTAAAAAAAAAAAAGCCGCAAAAAACCTCAACATTGGAATGAAAAGACGGAGTGATCAGTATTAAACGAGAAAGAAGAAAAGCATGAGACTTCAGGAGGAAAAGCTGAGGTTCTGCTTTTCTCATGCCTAATTTCAAGAAGCAGCAGGAAGAAATGCAGCCGTGGACGTGGAGGGAAAGAAAGGTAAGTGTGAAAGTCATCAGCACTGAGGAGAGGAGCGAAGTCACCCAGAGGCCAGGGCAGAGGGTGGAGGGAGAAGCAGCAGCTCACCAGAGCCAGAAACCAGCAGAGTGAGTTTTCCTCGTGTTTGCATAAGTTAGCACCTGTGTTGCTTGCAGCTGGAGGAGCCGTGTGGGGGGTGGGAGACTTTCTCTCCCCGGGAAACGGGAGGGTTGCTGTTTTACATATGAACGAGGCCTGATGACAGAAAATTACTCCAGTTGTATGCTAATTGTGCAGCGTTTGCGCTGCTGATGCTGCTGAAAGTGCCATTTCCAGTGGGGAAGGACCCACAGTTTTTTATTTCCCTGCAGGATCTCCACTAATCGCCATTATGTTATTACACTTTGAGCACATTGCTTCCCTCAAGTGGGGCTGAGAGGAGGGTGATACATGGATCTGATATGAAGTGCCTTTTCCATCTCCTTGTAGTGTCTGGTTTTCTAGAGTGAACATGTTGCTGTGGAGTTTCTTGTCCTAAATTTGGAAGGATGTGTTAATAAATTGTAAGACTGCTAGTGTCTTGTTTGTTTGGTTTTTTTTCCTCCAGTAATGGCAACATGAACTGTAAAGAGTGCCATTGTGTTGTTTATTTCCATTACAGAACTGCTCTAAAGTGAATGTGGGGGTGGGTACCTGGCTGTAAAATCGTGTTACACGAGAAATCACAAACAAGAACCCGTCCAGATTTGCAGGCAGGGAAACACAGACAGTGCCTTCATACCACTAAATGAACCACAGACACAGTGCTTCCCTGAACATTGCTGGAGTAGATGCTTTTTTCTGGCAATCAAATAGTGAAGTTGAGTGAAACAGAATTTGTGACAGCTGTTGCTAAGTTTAATTTCTTTTACGTGGTTTTAATAGAGGTGGAGTAGACTAAAAGCTTAATCACTGATGTCCACAACCATCAGATAAAGTCAGTTTATCCAGTGATTTGCTTTTCCTGTGTATGAGATAAACCTTGTCCTGAGATCAGGCAGAGACTTCTGCAGCTTTCTCATTAAACTGACCCCTGCTGCTCATTGCTGTCCTCTGTCTAGGAAATCTTCCTAGTTTGTGCATTTTATCTTTTTGTAACAAATGGTATTTTGTAACACTTTTCTCTAAGACAACAAGAGTATGTTGAGAGTAAGTGCTTTTACAGTATCCTGGTACCCAGGAAACTTATAAGCAGCTTTTCTGAAGGATCTGTTCAGGGATAGAAAAAGTCCTTTGATAGATCATGTTAATTAGACTTTTTTTAATGTTTAGACTAAAGTGTACATATTAAAATGTATATTTAGCAGTCATGTTAGGTGTGCTAATGATTCTGAAACTTGGAATCTTGTCTTAATGAGGAATGGTTTTGTTTCAAATGCAGCTGTTACTTGCTGTTTAGGAACTGAGCTTTGGTGGGCTAAAATGCCTTCTGAGCTGTAGTGCATAACTTAGTGCCTGTAGCCAGTAGTGATATTGTACGTGCTTCTCTCTGAAGTCAAGAATTTAATATAATAAAAATATCTTGCTGAAACATAATACAATTTTTCTCTCTATTTAAGACCTAGCATCTTAAGTTGAAGCACTGTAACACAATCTGTGCAGCGTACCAGCCTGCAGCACTACTGATTTTTTTTTTGTTTCTTATTTCTTTCCCTAAACAATGAGTCTCCATTTGGAAAAAATAAATCCTTTATAGAATCAAAAATATCATTTGATAGCTAGGAGACAGATATAAGTACTTAAGGTTACACTTAAATGGGAATCATGTGCTTAAGGTCTGAGGAATGATCTCCAGCGCTGGAGCATATGCTGCTGCCTCCAGATGTGGTATGGCAGCAGGGCTGGGCTGCCTCAGCTGCTTGCAGACAACTCAAAGAAGAAAGTCCCTCCTTCCCTTCTTCACCCTCTCACTTCTAGTGATGAGCTCTGGCCACAGGGTGGGTAATGAATTCACTCCACTGGCTTCACTTTTTCACCTTTACCTTCTTCTGCCAGAGGTGATTTTTCTGTAATTTTGCTGAGCTGAGTCAACTTGCCTTCCTGAGAGCTGGCTCAGCTGTAGTGGGCAGTCAGGAGGAGATGACAGGGAAGTTTTACTTCTGATGGTGAGATGTTGTCTTGGCTGGTGGTATATTCCATATGGAAATTTCTAGAGTCCAGGAGTGCACTCTGCAGACAGTGCTGGGCTCCTCTGCCTGTGTGACACTTCAGCCAGAACCAAGCCAGCTCTGCTGCAGAACTGTGTGAGCTAATATACACTGCCCCTTCGGGAAAATTTCCTGCTTCTCTTTAAATCATTCACTGTTACACAAGGCTGAATGGCAATATTGCTTTTTGAGGTCTGGGTACATGTTTAGAGTGAACGTATACCAAATGAAATGCAGGGTCAAGCTAAGGAGTAGTTGGCAGTTTTCTGTGATTTTATCATAATTAAAGCAATATAGCAATCACAGATCCAGGGCCAAAATCATGCTCCAGTTCATGATTGGCATCAATGTATTTATTTGTAACTGATGTGTTCATTTATTAGCTTCTTTGTTGCACAGTGTGCTAGAATTATTACATATGTTACCAGAAGAAATGTAGGCCAGTGTTTGAATGTGATTGTTTTTTATATTGTATATCATAGAATCATAGAATGGCCTGGATTGGAAGGGATCTCAAACATGATCCAGTTCCAACTCCCTTGCCATGGGCAGGGACTCCTTCTGCTATCCCAGGTTGCCCAGAGCTCCATCCAACCTGGCTTTAAACACTTGCAGGGATGGGGCAGCCTGTGCCAGGGCCTCACCACTCACACAGCAAGGAATTTCCCCTAAATCTAATATAAACTACTCTTTTTCGCTGTAAAGCCTTCCCCCTTGCTCTGTCACTGCATGCCCAAGTCCCTCTGCACTGCTCTTGCAGGCTCCTTTCAGGCACTGGAGGGCCACAGCTGGCTGACCCCAAAGCCTTCTCCTCTCCAGGCTGAACAATCCCCATTCCCTCAGCCTGTCCTGGTGTGAGAGGTGCTCCATCCCTCTGACCCTGGTGCTCTGCTCTGGGCTCCCTGCAGCAGCTCCCTGTCCTTGCTGTGCTGGATGCAGAGCTCCCGCTGGGATCTCCCCTGAGGAGAGCAGAGCAGAGCAGAGGGGCAGGATCCCTTCTAACCCTGGTGCTCTGCTCTGGGCTCCCTGCAGCAGCTCCCTGTCCTTGCTGTGCTGGATGCAGAGCTCCCCCTGGGATCTCCCCCGAGCAGAGCAGAGCAGAGCAGAGGGACAGGATCCCCTCTGAGCCTGGTGCTCTGCTCTGGGCTCCCTGCAGCAGCTCCCTGTCCTTGCTGTGCTGGATGCAGAGCTCCCCCTGGGATCTCCCCCGAGCAGAGCAGAGCAGAGGGGCAGGATCCCCTCTGACCCTGGTGCTCTGCTCTGGGCTCCCTGCAGCAGCTCCCTGTCCTTGCTGTGCTGGATGCAGAGCTCCAGCTGGGATCTCCCCTGAGCAGAGCAGAGCAGAGCAGAGGGGCAGGATCCCCTCTGAGCCTGGTGCTCTGCTCTGGGCTCCCTGCAGCAGCTCCCTGTCCTTGCTGTGCTGGATGCAGAGCTCCCCCTGGGATCTCCCCTGAGCAGAGCAGAGCACAGCAGAGCAGAGGGGCAGGATCCCCTCCCCAGCTGCTCTCAGGCTGCTTTGGGTGCAGCCCAGGCTGGGATTGGCTTTCTGGGCTCCAGCTGCACACTGCTGGGCCATGCCCAGCCTCTCACCCACGTGCACCCCCAGCCCTTCTCCCCAGGGCTGCTCTGGATCTGCTCATCCCCAGCCTGGACTGGTACCAGGGGCTGCCCTGGCCCAGGGGCAGCACCAGCCTTGGCCTTGTTAAACCACAGGAGATTTCCATGGGCCACTTCTTGAGCTTGTCCAGGTCCCTCTGGATGGCATCCTGTCCTTCAGGGGTGTCACCTGCACCACTGAAAGATGGGATGTACAAGACTGGCTGTCACTGTTAGGTCAGACGTGACATAGACACAGGTGATCAGGATCCAAGAAGAAAAAGTTTTTATTTGTGTTCTCCAGCTTATATACTCTTAACAAAGCGTGATCTTAAGTAATTTGCTACATCACAATAACGTATTATATTAATTGGTGCAAAGCAATTAGCATCAATATAATTGGCAAAAGTTTTGCAGAAATTTAATAAGACATATATACACAACTACTTATGCACGTAGTCTAGCTTACAAAAATTTTCATGTATCTTTTCTGTCAAAATAGGACACAAAATAAAATGACATGCACGCTGGAACTTCCAAGGTTAAAAAGAAGGGAAGTTTATTTCCTGACTCCAACATTTATAGACTTTCAAAAGTGACAGTGGATTGGAGGATGAAAGTGCCACCTCTCCAATGACACTGGACAAACCAACAGTCCATCAAATTTTTCCTCCTCCAGAAAAGAATGTAAAACAATAATTATTTACAGAAAGGTGTGTAAGAAACTTCATTACAAGAATATAAACATCAGAATGCTTAGAAAAACTTAGAAAAACAGGGTGACACTTTTCTAATCTGTTTCCATGCTGACAGCCTTGTCTTCTTCTTTGCTATGGATACACTGGAAAATGATCAATTGTTTTTTCTTCCTTTAACTCGGCTTTGTCTGCAGGCCAGCTGTCAAGCCCGCTCATAACTGGCTCTGCAGAAGAATGATGTGGTATGTCACAGCTTTAATGGTGCCACGGGTGTCAGAGCACCAGGCCAGCACCACTGGGGGCCCTTGTGCTTGGGGCAGCATGTGGTGCCTGTGCTTTTGGCTTCCTTTTCACTGCAGGTACAACAAACCTGGCTCTATGCTGTTTTTCCAATGTCTCTCTATCCCCAGGGCCTTCTTTCACAGAGAGCATTGCTCCTGTACTTTGCTTTTCCATAACAGATGATGCCTGGTTTTGGTCTTGTTCTTGCTCTTCCGTTGCGTTTTTGTGCCAAAATATTTTTTCTTCCTTTAAGAGGCTTTCAGCTAAACCTGTAAACTGGGCTTTGCAGCAAAATTCTTTGTGTGCTTTAGGGCAGTTTTTGGTGGACTGAAAAGAATCATGGAAGAATAGTCAGATGCACATGCTGGGTCAGCAGCTTCACCTGTTGTTGATGGAAGAAAGCAGTTAAGGGCAGAAGGTGCAGTTAATGGTGTAAGTCTGAGATTACAGCTTGGTTGTTGCAAGTGGACAAAAAGGATTGTATTTCAGCACATAATAGTACTTTATTTTAGAGCTATCACAGTATCCTAAATAGTTTGCTAACATACACAAACACTTTAGTGCTTAGCTTTCAGTGGCTAAGCATGTGTCAACAAAAGCTTTAGAAATAAATTTAATGAATAGCCTTGTGCTGAGAGAATGAATCTTCACAATTGTTTGGAAACAGTGTTTTGGAGACTTGAGGACATTCTTTTTCAAAAACGAATGTTTCAAAGATAAAACAATCAAATAACTTGAATGTACCTAATCAGAGGAAGTTTGAAGAAGTCCAGGCCAAAACTGAATTGGGTCTGATGTATCAACACATTGCGAAAAGTGCACAAAATGGGATTTCTGCAGCATGTGTTTCTGTTGAGCACTGTTGGACAGCTACACATCCTGGATGCAGCACCTTTGTGCAGGCTCTGGCTGCTGCCAGCCTGTGGTATCCTGCAGGAGCAGGAATGAGTGAGTAGATCAGATAGGCAGTAATAACATGAGTTTTGGTCAGGCTTGTTATTAATCACTGACTGCGTTGTTTGTTGTTGTAATTGGGATTCTGACCAAAGCAGAAAATTGCAGTTGCTTTAACAGATTAGATTTTGCATTTAATTTGGCATGTGGCCTCTTTAAACATAAAGCTAGGCATTAAGATATGTGTGAATAGGGAAGAGAATGCTGCCTTACAAAGAACACATTCTGTCTTGGAACCTCACAGCAAATCCTCTCCTTTGAATTTCTTCACTTACATTGCTCTATGCATTTATTTGAAAACTCGAGTATATATACAAACAAATGAAGCAAAACCTTCAGAATTCATTTTATTGAGCTAAAGTTGATCTATGAAAGCTTGACTTCTGACACGACAAAAGATGATGGAGCTGGTGGAAAGCTCACTGCAGCAATGAGGAGAAAGATCTTGTTTCCTTCTTGTTCCCAATCCTTCTCCTGGTCATGTGCTTCCACTCCTTCCAAGATGCCACCACTGCACTTGTGTTGCCTCAAATCACCCAGTCCTGAGAAAGCTGTCTATGTTTTCACTGGATGATTTATGAAAGGATCTAGTAAGGACCAGGACTGATATAAGGTAAGTGGGAGAAATGTGCAATGACATTGCACACAGGAGAAAAGAAACCCTAAATAAAACCTTTGATCTTGAACAAACTCATATTTTTAATACGGCGTGTTTTATTTTAACTCTTACTAGAAGATATTTTCCTTTGTATGATATCAGTGCTGGGTGATCTTAGAGATACTTGCTGATCATGAGAGAAATTAAACTGAAGCTTGAACTCTACTGAGCAATCAGAGGTGTTTCTTGTTTCTTAAAAGAAGTAGGCACTGCTTCAGAAATTAAAACGAGGCCATTTCAAAACTTAGGTTTAACTGCACCAGTTTCTAGATTGAAATAGTTTTTCAGATGCTTTGAAGTCTGTCTGCTCCCTTTAGAATTTGAGGCTCCCAGAATGTAGGCAGCAAGATGCCTGCATCTGATGGCCCTTACAGTTTCAGTGCTTCAGTAGTCTGGGTGCTATGGAAAAGCACCTAGTGTTACCAACCATAGCATGGAAGAAAGTGCTACCAACTCTATTTAAAAGAAATCAAAAGGCTTGTCAGAGGTTTTTTTCATTTTTTAATCATAGGCTAAATTAGCATTTTCTCTTTTGCCGTGCTTAATTTATATAAACATTTATTTGGAAATTGTTTTACAAAAGAATACAGAGACTAGCAGAGCTTAAAATATTGCTGCCCCTCACCCAAAATATGACAGCACTTGAAATCAAAGTTAGAATTAAATATAGCCAGTGACAAGTGCATTCAAAATGTTCTGACAGATGAGTAGAAGGAAATATGTTCATAAGATGAAGTAATTGTTTATACAGTTCAGAAATGACTGGAAATAGTCAAAAATAGCTAAATAAAGAGCAGGTTATTTGAGAAGATCTGCTTAAGATTTTTGAGAGGAAAACACATGCAAGTTCTGTATTGTGGAAATGATAGTGATAAATTTGTAGTGACAGGAATTAATTGAAAGATGTTTACGGTATGGAAAGACCATGCTTGAAGTGTTTGAAAATGGCTTTTAATCCTTCCTGTTCTCTATACCACATGGAACAAGCAAGAATAGCAGCAGTAAAACCTCTGTTGGCATGAGAGACTGTGGATAGAAAAGTTTGGTTTGTTGCTTGTTTTTGGGGTTTTTTTTATTACTTTGATGCTCTATTTAAAGCTAGAAAGAGTGTTACTAAGCTGCAGATAATAAATTAATCTTATTCACAGCTGATAATCTGAGGAATGATAAGGAATTTTGCTATGCTTTTCAGATTTCAAATATAACTTTTAAGGGCAGATCAGACCGAAACATTCCAGTTAATAGAATATTATTAACTCATCATTATAACAATAGAATACTCTGAACTGGGTTTGGCAACAGCATTGTGGTAAAGCACTTGGCAGAGCATTATACTTTTTATTACCTGAAGTGATCGGTTATCTCATTTTTTCTCCAATCTTGGTTCAACTGCAGCCAATAAAAACCTTGACAGGACCAGAATCAAATGCTTCAGAGCTCACATTTTCATCAGCTGTGGTGAGGAAATGAACTTTCACGTGGGACTTTGGTTTTGCTGTTCCAATGAATTCACAAAAACCCCAACAACCCCCCAGCCCATAAATGCATAATTGATAGATCACATAGCAGACTTTCTTATTGCAGCAGTAAGCAGGTTCAGGGATTTATTTTTCAACTGACACAGCTGGAGATCACTTTCCTGCCCCTTATTATTTGCCCTAATTAATAAACTGTCTTTTTTTGTAAAAGGTTACATGCTGTAATCTTCTGTGATGCTGAAAAGGCTGTTCTGGAAAATTGTTCAAGCCAATGGCTAACAGCACTTATAGTGACACGTTTAAAACAGTATTTGTGTTAACCAGTGTTTTGTTTAGACAGTTCTGTTCTCAAGTCTCATGGTAGATCTCTGTTAAATCACTTAAAATCCACTGTCTTTCCTAAAAGTCCTGGAAAGAAACACCAACATCAAAACACTGATAGTTCACATCTCTATACAAGTTAAGTTAACTTGCTGCTGCTTTGCTCCTCAAAAATCTTCCTCCTCCTCCTCTTCTTACTTAATCACAAAATGCTTTGGATTGGAAGGGACCTTAAAGATCATCCAGTTCCAGGCACCCTGCCATGGGCAGGGACACCTTCCACAGGACCAGGTTGTTCCAAGCCCCATCCAACCTGGCCTGGGACATTTCCAGGGATCCAGGGGCAGCCACAGCTCCTTCACAGGGCAGCACCACCCTCACAGTAAAGGATTTTTTCCCAATATCCAATCTAACCTTGGTCTCTGTCAGGGTCATTTGCTGCTTTATGTATTCTAATAGCAACTCCGTTTTCAAAAGAAGCTACATGTAAAATTTGCAAGCGTGGCAAAATAAATGAATTTAAATTTTAATCTAAATTCATAACTCCCCACAGTCTGTCTCATGTGGATTGTCCCTCTGTTGACCCCGTTGAATCATGATTTCTAAAAAGAGACAAGATACAAGGTAAGAGTGGGCCAGGAGTCAGTGCATGAAAGGAGAACAAACTCAACCCAGACAAGTGCCATTCAAAGGAATTCTGTCCCTCTACAAGGAGAGGTAAGTTTACACTGTATTCAACTAAATTTCAAACTTTGCTCCTTCTTTGCAAAAGGCAGGATGTGTCTCCCAAATTATCATGCTATGTGCCACCAGTGTTTGAATGTCTGTCCCTGCACATTCTCAGGGTCTAAGGTGCAGACTCCTGGAGTAAATTTGAGTGTTTACTCTACTGAAAGGGCACTTTACTGCCCAAAGCACTACACCATTGATGTTTAACAGTTACACCTTCTTGAGTTTTTTTTTATTTATTATAAGACGAGATTTTTCTTGCATTGGATGGAATCAGCTGGAAATAATTTGTAGGAGCAGTAGAAAAATCAAATTTCCAGTGATTGAATGGGATTCTGTACGATTTCTGTAGTGTATTTAAAATTTGGCTTTGCCAGATGTCTGTAGTGACATTAAAGAATCTCTGAATGGTCACAAGCCCTGTGAAATCCCTTTCCTTTGCAGTGCTCCTGGCAGTTCCATAAATCAATAATTTCTGAGTCCCAGGAAAAATCTAAGTAAAAGTGTGCCCTAGAGCTCAAAATACACATTAACAAAATTGAAAAATTGTTAGCTAAATGAAAGGGAAATATGGGAGAATGTTTTTGCAAGCTTATGATTGCATAGCTTGTTGTAACCTTGTATTTTGATTATCAACAGTGACCTCACACAATTCATTTATTTCGGTCTTACAGAACTTCAAGAACTTCAAAATGCTGTCACAAGTAGGGCAAAAGTGAATTGAAACATGCCAACATGGGGATTCCTCCATCTCTCAACAAAGAAAAGAAGCTAGAGAGAGATTGTGACTCACCAAAAGCCAAATTGGATGGTGAAGTTTTGTAAACAGGAACACCAATGGCAATGTTAGCAACTGCATTGTATTTGTTTTTCAAAGGGCAAGACTTCATTGTGCAGCACTCTCAGTGTACCCCCTTTACATTCCAAGATTTGAAGTGTTTCCATCATTACAAAGACATTTACAGATTGAAAATCTCAATTTTCTGCATCTTGCTCAACAACACTGTAGCTTCCAGTATGTTAAAACCAATAAGATTCAGTGAAATAGTTCATATTCATTTCAACCCTTAATCCTTTAACTTATATTATAAAGTGGATTGTAGGCACCAAATTGAAATAGAATTTGCTGTTGTCAGCTTTGAATCAATGAGGGGGGAAAAAGGGTGGGTTTGTTTCATCTTAAAAAATTCTTTAATTGTGTGCGCCTTAACTGTACAGCCACTGTCAAAAAGCCTGACATGTTTCCTGTGAGACCCTCTGCTCTGGCTTCCTATGCTGAGGAGGGGACACAAGTCATGGGCAGCAATTTGCTCAGCAAGATCTATAGGCTGCATAATGCTCGGGGTTGATATTTTAATAAGATGTAAAATTCATGGTGGCTACAGCTGTAGGTACAGAAACTGTCTTGACACAGAGAACCAATAACTCCCAGGAGTTCTTGGCTCTTGATTTTTGATCTAATATGATGTTTCATTCTGCTTAAAAGTATCATTTTGTCATCCCTGTAGTGCAAGACACACTTATTAAAGTGCTTCTGGGAGGTAGGTCGGGCTTGGGTTTGAAAGTTAAATGTTTCTCTCTACATTTCAGCCTTTAAGCTATGAAAGAAACATTAGTTGTGAAACTTGGGTAGCTTTTTAAAAAGGGACAAATCTCTGGCTCTTTGCTCAACATCCACTGGCCCACAGTATTCTATTTTCTCTCTTTGACCTGGTAGTTACTGTTCAACATCAAAACAATTTGATGCAAGTGTACTTTGCCTGAATTGGCTGTGTGCCACATAATGAATGCTTCCTTTTGATGCAAAATTATGATCATAAAAATACAACCAATTAAGTCATGTGACCAGCAATGTCTAAACCAAACCACTAGCAGTACTATATATATAAATATATATACATATATTTGACAGATCAAGCCATGAAATAATTTTTGCACTTAAGTCTATTACAAGAATGAATAGAAAATTCACCCAGCAAAAAAGTGAATATGTCAAACAACAAAGTAGAATTCTTATGGTGGTTTAAAATATTGTCACAAAAAATAGCTAGTGTCAATATGAGCAATTAAAATACTGTTCTTTCTGAAGAAAAAGAAGATGAAACTATTAATGAAACGTCAGTAGTTTGATGGGATGGCTCATAAGGAAGAGGGCAGCAGTACAAGACTTGCTCTTTCTGCATTCTCTCCTCTTGACACAGTGCCTTTGTGCAAAGAACAGTCCTGCAGCCTTTGTGCCAGGTGCCCTCTTTTCCCAAACGGGAACTTCACTCCTCCCTCGTTATCCAGAAGATCTTCCACATTTCTGTAAATCATCTTGCAATATGCAAGGTAAGCACGCACTTTTTTCAAAAGCATGTTATGTTCCAGCAACCCGCCCTGAGCCCAGCAGCACGTTTGTGCCTAGGGGCCAGGGAGGGACATGGACTTTCTAAAGAGCCGAGGGTGCCTGGGGGGCCCTGGGTAAGGGGGTGGGGGCACGGCGTGCTGGCCATCAGAGGTCACTGCCTGCTCATAGGTGGGCAGCTCCGAGTCGTCGGGAAGGGGGTTCAAGGAGAACTCCTCGTGCCTCCTGAAGATGTTGGCTGAATTCCTTCTTCTGCTCCTCACATAACCCACGTACCTAAAGAAAGGGAACAGTGGGTAAGTGGAAAGTTCTGCTTTAAAGGGAAGCAAGAAGATGGAGTATTGTGTTTGTGGGATGCCCCGATGAAGGAAGGAATGATGAATCTGACTCCGTGTTCTCAGAAGGCTAATTTATTATTTTATGATACTATATTTTATTAAAGAATGCTATACTAAACTATGCTAAAAATACACAAAGGATACTTACAGAATGCTAAAAAGATAATAATGAAAACTTGTGACTCTTTCCAGAGTCCTGACACAGCTTGGCCCTGGTTGGCCAAAGAGTGAAAACAACTCACAGCAGAATCCAATGGAACAATCACCTGTGGGTAAACAATCTCCAAACACATTCCACATGAGGCACAACACAGGAAAAGCAAATGAGATAAGGATTGTTTTCCTTTTTCCTCGAGGCTTCTCAGCTTCCCAGGAGAGAAATCCTGGGTGGATTTTTCAGAGAATGTGAATGCCACAATTAAGTCTTAAGCATAAAATAAACAATACCCCAAACAACCCAAAAAAAAACCCCACAAGAGAAAAAACATGCCTTCAGTGATCACAAAGACCAGAAGCCAAATACTCTCTCCAAACCACAGGGTAAGAACAGCTCAGTGATGTGAAATTTATAGGCAAGAGGAAGCACAGACTCCTTTTATATTCCTTTCAAGATTAGGACAAAGGAGCGTTCAGGAGTAGAGACTTGGTAAAAAAGCATTTCCTCCAAACTGCTTCATCATCTACTACCACAACTACTTCACATCTGAGGTAGAGCACATGCCATGAGAGCATACAGCTTATTTGAAAGCACCAACAGAACATGTTAGACTTCCCATTGCAGGCCCCCACCTACTAAAATTATTCCATCGTCTTAGTAAGAATATTTTGAAATGAAGAAAGGCAAAAAAAAAAAGGCAAACCCAAAGGTTTGGGCGTGCAATATTGTTTTATGTTTTTGTGTTATTAACTACTGTTGGTGCTCACTTAACTTTGCTTCTAGGCAAGTAAGAACTAGAACTTCCACTGGATTTTCTGAGAATACAATAGTTAGGCCAACCCACAGTCATTTTTAAATGCCACTCTTAAGCAAGAGTTTGTTTTGTGTGTGTTTGGTTTTTAAGCAGTGAAATTCCTTACCCTGGTGGTTGCCTTGATTTGCATCTCTTCTTGCAGCAGTAGAAGATAATCAGTGCAATTATAACCAAGAGCACTCCAGCAGCAACCAGGCTGATGAGCAGTCCTGTGACATTGATCTTCTGTAGTGCCTCATCACCTGGAGAGAAAACACTGGTGATTTTCATTGTGTTCTTCCCATCTACCCAGCCTGCAGTGTTCACTGTAAAATACTACTTTTGCACTGCTGTTAGGCTGCTCCTTCCACAAATGTCTCGCTTGCTGTAAGAAGCTGTAAATCCGAGCAACACAACCCAAGAGAATCATTCACAGTCAACTTAAAGCAAAAGGGAGTTGATGCCCCCTTTTCTCTGCATGAAACTGTTGAGATGCCTGTCTTCCAAAGCCTTCCAAAGACTCCTTCATGTGCTTGTGATCTTGATCAGGTCCAACTGACCATTTTTATTAAAATAAAATTATTAAATTAATTAAAAGTAATTAATTAATTATTAAATTTATTAAAAATATCTGGCATCAGACTACTCTGAGCCTAAATCAGGCTGTTATGTATTACTATGAAAGAATTAGGGGGGAGAAAAAACAAAACCAAACCACAGGAGCAGCCACAGAATTACAGCAAAATTTACCAATTGTATAATAAAGGAATGGTCAAGGAAATTACCTACAGACCTATAATGGATCCCACTTTAAGATGCTTCAGTTTTATCATATCAGAAAATTAAATATATTTGTACAGTTCACAGTGATCTTTAGTAAAAAGATAATTTCTGATTTCCTTAACTGATTGCATGATCTATTAAGAATGTACTATTATAACAACCAAAAATATTGCAATATAACAAAAAAGTAAAAAGATGACTTACCTAACTTTATTTTAGGGCCTTTAGTTGAATAGTCTTTCCAAAACTCCATCTATAAAACCCAAAAAGAATCAGATTTATACGAGATACATAAGTTACAGGCCTATTGACTAATATTTAATATGGTACCTTGGGCAGAATTTAACAGTGGCATAAACAGAAATAACTCCTGCTGAGGGGTTGTATTTACTCATCCCATGGTATTTTTCTTCTACAACTTTGCATTAAAATTTCTCAGATCCCAGTTGGTAAAAGAAAAAAGTGCATTTAACTGTACAGTGTTACCTCATATTTCTGCCAGATTACAATAGAAATTAGGGTATATTCTGACACCAAAAAATGCTTACAATTATTTTTTGCAAATCCCTAAAAACAGTATTTGAGGCAAAGTTAAATTCCTAAAATTCCAACATTTGAATTCACATCAGCTAGGAAAAATAGTGGGATTCATTTAAGAGAAGAACTTTAATGTTTTATGACCATTGGGCATTAAATGTGCTAAGTTATAATTTTCACTTTTGCCACCAAGCAAAGGACTCCAGCAAGATTTCAATTTAGCAATTTGACTTTTTTCTTAGGAAATTGTTATCAATGGCAAGCTTGCACTTCCACCTTTAGAACAGAGGTGAATTCCTCACTCTTTCTGCAGAGCACACCTAGAACCACAAAAAGATTCTTGCTGCTTGTGCAACAACCAGTCTTCAGACAATCCTCACATTCCTTTACTGAGCTGAAGGGTTTCTCATTGTTTCTTTTTATATCTATATATGTTTATCTACCAGGTTTCTTCTCAGCCACGTCTAGGTGGGGAGGTAGAATGTGGTGCCACAGGAATACTCAGCAGTAGCTGAACTGCAGCTTTGCTCCACACTGGCCTCTTACAAAACACTTCTGAGCATGACACAAGGAGGCAATCAGCCAATTAATGCATTTATAGTTAATAATGTGAAACATTTAAACGGGATGCTGAGAAGTTACTAAAAAATCCAGAAGTCTGAAAAATCTAGGATTAGCCACAAGTGGGACTTCTGAAGCTTAATTTCTATTTGTTTGCAGAATTAAAGGCAACATCTAAAGTCTTTAAGACAATATTCATATATTAAGACAACATTCATATATTAAGGCATTATTCATATATTAAGACATTATTCAACATATTCAAGTGCATTCACTGTGTATCTAAAGCAAGAACCCCATGTAATTGGGATATCTGCTTTTAGAACAAAATAAGTAGTCATCTCTCAGTGCTGTGTTAGAGGAGCTACAGTATTTGTGCACAATAATTTATGTTACAATAATTTGTGTACAGAAATTTACCTTACAATAATTTGTGTACAAAAATACGGTTATTTAGCCAATAACCTCCCTCATTAAATTAAATTCAATTTAAACTGCTACCGTTTTATCAGGGTCTTCAAAAATTTCTCTTGCTTCTTCATAATTGCAGACTTCTTCATAGCATTCCCTTTCCAGGTTATCATCTGTGAATGCTTCAAAATCAAATCTGTTGTTCAGAAGATGTCGTCCAATGAATAAATTGGCCTCCCTTGCAGATGTGAACACTAATGAAAAAAAAAGAAAAGTTGATTTAAAACAAGTTAGGAAGGCTAAATTTGGTATTTTTAAAGAATGCCAAAGATTTTAAAGGAGCAAGTTGGGATAATTTCTTTCCCTAGCATCTCTCAGCTACATACAAGGGAAAGATCAAAGCCTCCTCCTAAAATTTCTTCTTCACTACTATATTTTCTAACTATGTAACATAAAATAAATGTATTTGCCTTTCTCATAAGCCATCTCAGCTATTCCTTATCCAGGCCAAGAGAATTTGGTTGTCATGAGAACTGTTGGTCAAGTTTTGGTGTGACCCCTGGTGGGATGTGAGCAGCAGTTTTTACTGGAGCTCTTAAGAACAAAGAAACTGTCACATAAAGCAAAATTCAGCCAGATGCAAAGTAAGCAACACCCTGACCTAGTGGGGGAAGGAGACAAGGGTGGGGGAAGGGAAAAACCAAATATACATTTATCAATATTCAGCTATCTGTGAGTTCCAAATTCTATTTACAGAATTTAGTTTTTGAATCACATCAGCAGACTCCTAGTCATTCTACAATTGTTCTCTTTTCACAGTCGTGGCAGCAAACTTGATGTAAAGGTGCCTTATTGCCAAGTTTATTTGTTTTAAATTTGTCCATGATATGAATTTTACTGACGACATGCATTTCTGAATACTTCTGAAAAGAAGAGATTCTCTTCTTTTGTGTTCCATGAGGCCTCATGGATTAAGTGGTGAGGTGAGATTCCAGAACAGTGAGTGAAATTATAGAAGGCTTTGGAATACAGGAATGTATTTCCTCATTAGGCATTTTCCATAGTCAAGTTTTAGCCTGCTCTTGCTACAGTTTCTTATAAAAAAAAAAATAAGGCAAAACCAAATTTCTAGTGAAAGCCTAATCCATGTCCACAAAATTCAGTATCTTTGGTTGAGCAAAATGACTTGAGGATTATTTTTGCAAGTGTAATGCAGAAACAGCATTGTTACATACCAAGCAGGATGGCTGAAAAAGGAGATGAGATCCAGGATAAAGTTATTCAGCTACAAATTAGCTGTGTGTTCTTGTTAGCCTGTTTGGCAGGATTATCACATTGCTCTGGAATTTTCACCCTAAGAGTCACTGTTAGATCTTGCAGTGCTATCTCATAACACTTTGCTCTCTGAAAGCTGGGAAAACTGCAGCATAACTTTCATATGGGTTATGTCTTTAATCATATCAATGAATATTTAAGGAATATGACAGCATATATTTATATAATTCGCACACTGTTACACTGTGTACTGAAGTAGCTACACATGTGCACATGCATTTGGTTTTGTTATTCTAAAGCAATTGCGAGAAAATCCAAGCTTAAAATATTTATACTATACCTAAAGAGTAACCAGAGAAAAGGACTTAACAAAAACAAAACAAACAAAAACCCAAACAAAAACAAAAGCCAAACCCACAAGAGGAAAGGGAAAATGTTTCAGTGCAAATTACAAAAGTAAATTCAGTCTTCTACAGCAGAGATCTTCAGTTTTGCTCAGTCGTGTTTCACTCTTTACCATGCAAGTAGTATTAGCTGTCCTTTGAATTAACTTAGAGAACTCATGCATTTTGTTTAAAATGGAATGTATAATCAAACTGCCTGGAGCCTAGAACCCTCAATTCCCAGGGGTACATGGCCCACTTTTTCTTTTTTTTAAGAATTTTTATCCATTTATCTGCACTTTTTTCACTTTGTCACATATCTCCACCTCCAACTTACTTGCTACCTGGTGATTAAAACAGTATTTGAAGAATGAAACAGATGGATTTGAATTGAGCCCCAAATGTGAGGGACCTGGATGCAGTTCTGCAGTCCTTGTTTCAAGAAAATGATCCAGGCAGTTTTAGGATGCCCAGCATTTAATTATTTAATTAAAAATGCAACCACACAATACTCTCAGTGAAGCAGCTCTGTGCTGAAGGGGGACTTCTCAATGCAGGTACCCCATACCTTTGGCAACTTTCTTGCTAAATTATTGGATTTTTTATATATATATATTCCAATATTTTATTGATATTAATACTATTGGATATTATAATATTAATACTATTGGATATTATAATATTAATATTATATTGATATTAATTGGATACTTCTCTCTCCAACTCTGTCTTTAAAGGAGGAGTGGCCTGGGCCTATTGTGAGGAGAGAGGTCTCACAGGAGCTCACAGGGAAGGGGCAGCCTGATGTTTTTATGCCCAGAGCAAGATGGATTTTAACAAATCATCTGTCACAAGCATTTTTCTGCTAGCCATGGTTTCTGCTCCTCATACTGCTCTGAAGGAGCCTCCTGCTCCATGTGATGACTTTTTAAAATCTGTCTTAAGGTTTCAGCAGTCCTTGTCCACTGAGAAGACTCGACAGCTAAGCTAGAAATTTCTTTTTGAAGCCCTTAAAATGCTAACCATCAAATGCCTTTGCTTCGTAGTGCTTGAGTCTCTGAGGGGAATTGATTTGTTTTGATATGAGCTCCTCCCCACTTCTCTGCCTCCCTCCACAGGGAAGAACTGAAAAAGCAGCACTAAGCTTATATTTCCAGGTGTTGTAAGGGAGCCCGGCATTGAGAGCAAATATCAATTTCAAAAAACCAACCAAATAAACCCTTTCAAACACAAAGCAATTTCAGATATACAAGTACAACTGTGATCTGCTCAAATAGTACCATAACAATACTGTCTTAACACAGGTTTCAAACTTTTTGAATTTTGATGTTACTTTAAGGATTCTGTTTGTATCAACCACAATAATCCCAGAGGGCTGGGAAAACTTCACTTGTCCCAATCTGCACTTACTACAAGATCTGATAAATACTTGATATTAACACCAAAGTCAATTATGGCTCATTTCAGTAAGAGGTATTAAAATAATTTGAAATTAAGCATAAAGCAGCGTAATTTTATCATAAAGTAAAAAACAAAAAACCAAACAAACAGAACACAAAAAAAAAAAAAAAAAAATCGAAACAACAGCAACCAAAACAACAATAACCAAACCATTAAAGAAGCCAGCAAAGCAAAGTTAGAAACAATTTTGGAAAGCACAAAGTCACGTTAAAAGTAAGTTACCATCTTTCCATTCCGGTTGCTGCAAGTTCTTTAATCTGCCGGGGCAGTGAGGAAACGCGAGCACCGTCACCTGCAGCTGACACAGCACCACCAAAACCGCGATCATGGCCGGCATCTGTCAGACAGAAACTAACGTGAGCTAAGCAGGAACGACAGCGCAACCCTCTGAAGTGTCAGCGCTGAACCCTGAGTGAATCCTGACTCTGAAGTCATCCAGCGCAAGCATCTACACGCAGCCGGGGCTAATGGCTCCTGGAAGAGACACCGACCCGAACAGGTCCTGCCTGTCTCTTGCGGAGCTCCCGTTGTGTAACACCCGCACATGTCACCGCTCTGGCCGCCTCCTGCTCTCCTCTCCGGGCCCAACAGAGCGGCGGCCCCCGGGGAAGGGTGCCCCGGGTGGGCTCTGACCCACAGAGCCTTTGCTGCCGGGGAGGTAACAAAATCCCCCCGACGGGAACGGGTACAAAGGCCGTTTTGTCAGAGGCGTGAAATAAACCCGTAACTGTGCACGGAGCCACCCGACACGGGTAACAACAGCATCGCCGCCCGAGGCGGGGACGTGCCACGGCCACTGGGGCCACGGCCGGGCTGGGGACAGCCTTTCCCCTGGGGCCCGGGCAGAGCGCTCTGCCTGCCCCGGGACAGAAGCAGCAGCCAGCGCTGCCCTACCTGTCCCGGCGGGACAGCCTTTCCTGGCTGTGCGGATCAGGTGTGGGACAGCCTTTCCTAGCTGTGCGGATCAGGTGTGGGACAGCCTTTCCTAGCTGTGCGGATCAGGTGTGGGCCAGCCTTTCCCTGGCTGTGCGGATCAGGTGTGGGACAGCCTTTCCCTGGCTGTGCGGATCAGGTGTGAGACAGCCTTTCCCTGGCTGTGCGGATCAGGTGTGGGACAGCCTTTCCTAGCTGTGCGGATCAGGTGTGGGACAGCCTTTCCCTGGCTGTGCGGATCAGGTGTGGGACAGCCTTTCCCTGGCTGTGCGGATCAGGTGTGGGACAGCCTTTCCTAGCTGTGCGGATCAGGTGTGGGACAGCCTTTCCCTGGCTGTGCGGATCAGGTGTGGGACAGCCTTTCTCTGGGCTGTGCGGCGGGATCCGAGCGAATGAGGAGCTTGGGACAGCCTTTTCTTGGGCTGTGTGGATCAGGAGCTGGGCCAGCCTTTCCCTGGCTGTGCGGATCAGATGCGGGACAGCATTTCCCCGGCTGCGCAGATCAGGTGTGGATCAGCCTTTCCCTGGCTGCGCAGATCAGGTGTGGATCAGCCTTCCCCCGGCTGTGCGGACCAGGTGCGGATCGGCCTCTCCCGGGAAGGGCGCGGCGCAGGCCCGGGGCCGCACCGGGGCCGCCCCCGTCCGCGCTGCCCGAGCCCGGCCGGGCCGCCCCGGGGCGGGGCAGGAACGCCCCTGGAGCGTAGGCACAGAGGGGTCATGGGGAGCGCTGGGAGGGCTGCGGGGGTTTTCTCTGGGCTTTGTTTCCAGACTCCCCCCTGACCTCGCAGCCCCCGCCCGGACCCTGCACAGGCAGCAGGTCCTTTCTGCTCCTGCAATCCCCTTCTTCTGCTCAGCCTGGCTTTTTGTGCTCGGGGTTCCCGGCGGTGCTGAGAAGCTGGGGGTTTTGCTCCCGGAGGAAGGTGCTGAGGGCACAGCGGCCGCTGTGGCTGAGCCAGAGCGGGGCAGGGTGTGCCTCCCCCGCCGGGGAGGTGCTGCTGCTGCTCCGCGGTTAAGCAAGCTTGTTGTACCTATCAGCAAGCATTTAGCCACCAGAGAGCCTTGCCTCCGCCAAACTCAAGGACCAGCAGTAGCTTTACATGCGTGAAAACAAGGGGTTTGTTCCTTCTTCTGTTTGTTTTGGTTCGTTTGTGCGTTTTACTGTTTGGGGTTTGTTTGTTTGTTTGTTTGTTGTGGGGCAGCGCCGCTAAACCTTAACCTTGCAGGCTAGAAAGGGGCAGAAGTGGCTCCCTGAAATGCATGAGGCTGGTCTGCACCAGCACACACCTATTCAGGAGCTCCCATCACTCTCCTTCCCAGAGCAGAGGCCAGGCTGAGCACATGGATTCGTGGCTCTTTTGGCTTCTCCTTCTTCTTGGCTTCACATTTGCTGTAAGGATTTGTTTAATACTGCGTGCTAAGAACAGGAGCAATGTGAAAAATTTTGGGATAGGCTGGGTTGGGTTAAAAGCTGTGCACCAAAGAAACTCTGGGGATACATGAGTGTTACGGTTTTGCTACCAGGAAATCCAGGGGCTGACAGTGATTTGTGTCTGTGCTTGCGTGTCTCCAGCAGTGGCTTTGGATTGTGTTCTTTATTTAAGTGCTGGAGTGACTTGTATATACAGAAATAGGAAACAGTAGAGTGAGAGGGTATTGGATAACACTAGTGGAAGTGATCAGAAACTCCCTGGAGAAAAACAGAAACTTCTGATGTGTGAAATAAAGGGAACTGTTTGGAGGAATGATGGCTGTAGTTAAATATTTACTTTATGACATCAACACGCTGCCGTTCAGAGGTACTTGATGAACATGTAACTTACAAGCTGGGATGACTCTAATGCTTTTTAGCTGGTGGAGCTCTCAACAGAAAATTCTGTTTTCTGATTGTGTAGGCGCTTATAATACAGGGGAGAACTAAGATAAGAATATTTTAGAAGAAAACAGCATAGATTGTTTATTATCTAGATAATACTAAGGAGATAAGAATACTTGGCTGCTACTTGTTGGAAGGCAGGAGAAACGAGCATTGCTTTGTAAAGGGCCTTACAGCCTGGTCCTATGCCCCTCTGCTCAACCCTCATGCTGAGTTCCTACCTGAGTGTCTCAGAGAGGGTGGAGCCAGCTGTGGAATAGTTGCTGACAGCTCCAGTGCAAGGGCATGAATGTGCAAGGGCTCTGCGGGGCATTTAGGTGTAAGTAAAGCACCTGCATGCCAAGCTGGGAACTTGTTTTGTGTGGTAACAACAGCTTTGTGTGAGGAAACTCCGCTGTACAAGTAGCAGGTAATCTCCATTGTGTTATGGCAGCATTGTCTACCACTGTTAATAAGTGGGGGAAGAGATTTTCGGAATTGCTCCTGTATGCCTTGCAGGGAGTGGATGTGAATCCTTCCCCTGGCCCTGCCCCTATCAGAGGAGAAGGCTCCAGGTGTTAAAGGACTCAGGCTGATGGATCAGCCCCGTCCAACCTCTCTGCTGGCTCTCAGCCCTGCTCTGAAGGAGGAGGAGCAATGCAGCAGCAGAACTCTGCTGGGAGGGGCCCTCAGAGATTTAGCACTCACCACTGGTTACCCAAATGCTTCTGGCTGTGCAGCTTTTAGCAAAAAATTTGTGTCTTCTGTCTGTGTGTGCATGGGTGCTTGTGGAGGTGTGGTGGAGGTTTTTGAAAACCAGCATAGCTTATTTATTATTGAGATACAACAAAAAAGAAAAAAAAAGAAATTGTTTTACATTGGTTAAACAGGACAGTGCAGTCTTTTGCTTCGGAGGAGAGTGTAACTTTCTCCTGTGTGTCCCCCGAGCTCTGACTGAGTTTCCAGCTCTGTGATTTTGGCAGTGAATCCTCCCTCAGGGTGGCTGTGCAGGTAAATGGATGTGTGAAAATTTATGCAGTAGGTGCCTGAGCTCTGGTTTGTTATGAGATCATAGAAAAGGTAACAACAAGTAAAAAAGGGTGCTGAGGTTAAATAGAATATTTCCCACGTATATGCAGTTTTTAGCATGGCAGAGCAGTAAGTACTTTTGCACGTAACTTGCTACTTGTGAAGTATTTTTTCAGGTAAAATAGCTTTGATTAGCGAGTTGTGTAATGAAGATGCTCAGAAGGACAGAGCCATCAATTAAGATGTTACTTTCATCAACCTTTCCAGATAAATAGTAGTATACACTATAACAGATACATAATTAAAAATATTTGGAGAGGTGGAAAATAGGAAATTAATTTACATCACTTGCTTTTAACATTGGGTAAATATACAATAAATACCTCTAAAAATATTTGCCATACTAGCTACTACACTTATTTACCTGTATTTTAGAACTTCCCTTGTTGCTCTGATGGTTGGTAAAATATTGTTGGAGAAATTCAATATGGTGCTGTTGAATTGAAACAGGACTGTGTATCCCTCACAAAAGGAAGATGGTACCAATCTATGTTTATGCACTGATCACTTGATTTTGAATATATTGATTATTTTGCTGCAAATAAATAGTGGTGTATTCATTTTTACTATTCAGGTATTTCAGTATAGCAAAGAATAATATGCTTTACTGATTTTTGATTAGGAGGACTTTGGATGTAAATATATCCTACCATAATTTAAGTAATAAGTTTCTTACTGTTCAGTTTCTCATGCAGTATTTATCAGTTGATCTGATAATGAAATAACATAAATGTGTAATTAAGAATTACAAATCCTCTTATCAAGGATTTGTGGAGTTGTGTGCATCTGGTCTGTTCTTTCCAATGGTTTATTTGATATCCTGAATCACATGGTATAGATTTGTCCTTTACACAAAACTACTTTAAGTCCTTATTTTTGTTAACTAAATCTCTGTCTGGGCAGCTTGATTTAGGAGTAATGTTTTTTTGCTAGAGGTAATTGAATGTAACAGATTTTAATTATGGATTTTCTCCAGTTAACATCAAAGTTAACTGTCATATTTAGGAATAAACATGTCAACAAGCAAGTGAACCATATCAGTATCTTGGAGAAATCTGGTATCTGATTCCAATAGTACATGCAGGAGGGAAGGGTTTTCCTAGGTCAGGCCATATTTGAAAAAGCTTCTTTTTTGGGTACTCCCTGGTGTCCTTTACAACTTCCTGTAGAAATGCCTGGTTTTTCAGTTAAATTGGTTGGTCTAATAAAATTATAGTAAGATTTATATATATCCATATCTAAATATATATAACACTTATACATAAGTTATATATAATAACTTATGTTATATATTTTACTAGATATATATATGTTGTATGTATGTATATATATACATAACACTATATAATGTCTTATTTATAAGATATAATATATCTTATTTATAATATATATAATATATCTTATTTATATAAGATATAAAGCAGTTATGAACTATATATAGTTTTTTAGATATATTATATCTAATGAAATATATAATAAGTTATATATATGGTCTTTGACAAAGCTATCATCAAGTAAATCTTTATTGGAATCAACATTACCTTTTTAATGATGTTATTGTAGTATTTTAAATATGCCTCAAAGTCAGATAGACAAACAATTTCATTTTTAGCTAAGGCTATTGCTTCATCCCCACATGACATGATGGAATCTTTTAAGTGTCCATCATGAGATTCTTTATAATTAAAAACTGAATTTAGCTGATTAACTTCTGCTGAAGTTGTTGCTCTTCTCCTGCAGAAGACTGCTAGTGATTTTTCCAGTTGAAAAAGTAAAATTCTGGCACAAATATCCTATGGCAGTGTAGGGGGAAAGGCAATAAAAATGGAAAAAATTAGGTGTTTAGTAGCAAAATAACTAGGATTTTAGGGGCAGGTTTCTGTCAATGTCAGTTGTTAAGTTTCAGAATGAAACTTAAGTTTCAGGCATGGTTTTTGAAAAATATTTTAGGAAAGCCCACACATAATTTAAATATTTGGTTATTATCCACTAGGCTGTGAGATAATTTATATTGGTCAGAAATAATCATAGACACTTGTAGTAACACAAATAACAAAAGTGAATATACATTCAAATAATAAAGTTGGCTCCTGTCATAATATTCTAACCTTTATGGCAAAGCTATCCAACTAAAAATGCTTACAGGGGGACAGAAAAATCTTTCAGGGCTTTGCTTCACATACAGCTGCCTTTGGATTTGTTTGAGAGGGGATAGAATTGTCAACAGTGATGAAGGGGACACAAATCCTCATTCTGATTTCAGTAATGGGCCCAGTGCTGGCAGCTCCCACTGCAGGCACTGAGAATGCTGCTCCTCTAACTGGATTAAAATTCTGCCATTAAAAAATGGTCACTTGCTCAAAATTTTTGTAGATGCAGCAAGTTTAATAAGACCAAACTTTTTTTTTGCCATGAGAAAGACTATCAGGTTGTGAGACTTCTACATAGATGTCCTGATGTGAGCATTCCACAGAATGGTTTCTGGAAAACTGTCCCCATAAGCTGGTTCCTTTGAAACCACGTGCTCCCAAATATATGGGAGCATACACATATAGGGTAAGTACAAATAGAGAGTAAAAAAATCATATCAAAACCTTCTAGCAGCAGGATGAAAGTCTGCTTCTGGCTTTTCTTGGTACAGTTTTGTTGGGTTGTGGTGAGCTACTTTTTGATTAGGAGCCCATTTGGGTTTGGTATTTAAGGTCCCTGGGCAGGGACAAAAGCTCTTGGTCTCGTGGATGAGGAGAGGATGTAAAGGAGTTGGAGCCAGGCTCTCTGCCCAGTGACAGAACCAGAGGCAACTGGTACAAACTGAAACACAGGAGGCTCCTTCTGAAGGTAAGGAAACTGTTTTTTTTCTTTTTTTTACTGGGTGTTGGAACCCTGGTTACTGAGAGTTTCAGACTTTCTGTGCTGGCAGGCACTGACCCCCAAGAGGACACTGCATTTGACCTGAGGCTGTGGAGAAGCTTCCAAAATGGAATGACAAAACTGGGATTGCGGGTGTGGAGTTTGAATAGAAGTGTGCAATATCACAGGGGGGAAACTCAGAGTTTAAGGGTTTAGAATACAGTAATATATATAAAGCAAGATGGAGGTTTTAGGGTGGAGGCTGGTCCTTCTCCTTCACCTTCTTCTCCATGGTTTGGGTGGTTTTGTGTAATTGGATAAAAACATCAACATTGCAGGCAGGGGTGGTTGGTTATTGGGTTAAAAGTAAAAATAATTTGGTGTCATTTCTTAATTGGAGAGTTTATCCTTAAAAGGCCTTGTAGTGTGAGAGATAGGGCTCCATTTTCAGTTTGTTAGAGTGAAGTGCTGTAGAAAACTCAGGGTTTGTGACACTGTAACACAGATAAGAACTAACAAACATCTGAGTCCCAACAAGAAATATCATCTCACACATTCAATCCTGACCCTGGCAAAAAGAAGTTAAGACTCCACAACTGGGCACTGGCACAGGGTGCCCAGAGAGGTTGTGGGGTCTCTGTGGAGATTTGCAAAGCTGGCAGCAGTGTCCCTGCCAGGGGTGGGAGGCACTCAGTGACCTCCTCCCAGCCTCACCATTCTCTGGTTCTGTGATGCTGTCTTCTAGCAGAGCCCAAGCCCTGATGCTTCCTCTTGATCTCAACTTTCTGAGCTCTGGGGTTTCTATTTGACTCCTTAGTTATTTCTGCTGTGTCCTCTGGTTTGCCTCAGCAACCCATTTCCCTGTGGAGTTGAGATCTTGGGCTTCACAGGTTTCCTTTCCTGGCTCACAGTAGAGGGAGCTGTGTGGTGGCCTCTCAGCTTTCTCCTGCAGCATTTTCATTTCAAATTTGGAATGTCCCTGCTTGAGGATCTGTTATTAAAGCAGGGAAGACAAGGCTGTGTCTTGGAAATGTTTCATTTTCTAACAAAATGGAGCTTGCAGCTGAAGTGATGCAGCAGCAGACTGGCAGCTTTGGCTGCATTTTAATCCTGCTCAGCTGCAGCAGCAGTGCAGCTTCTGATGTGCACCAATGCAGAAGATATTGATGTTTCCATCATGCTTGGCACTTACTGTGGTGGCTGTGGGGATCTATTTGTAAACTTTGTGTTTGTTGCTGTGATACAGGCAGTTTCTATTTTGTATGGATTTGGTTGATCCACAAGGAACTTGTTTGTCATTGTGGGAGAGTTGCTTGAAGACTTACAGTGACAAAGGGATTTTTAAGTTTTTGTTAGATATGTAATCTTGAAAGTTCAACTTATTTGCAGTGGTGCACAGAAGACAACTTTAAAGAGAGATGCTTTTATCTAAGCACATGGAATGGCTATTAGGGTTGATAATAGATCACATTTTTACTGTTTTTCATGTACTTTTTTCCTGCATATTGCACTGTTTTTTTGTATTGACTTGTATTGATTACAGTTTCTGGAAAAATGACCAAGGACATTACACCCATATAAAGAGTAAAGCGAATACTACTGATTTTCAAGAAATAATCAAACAAAAGTTTTAGTGGTTTTAGTCCAAATGAGAGAATTCCACACGTGTGAGGCAAAGCCAGCTCTGTTGAGGATGAAGTCATTCTTTGCTGTGTTGTAAAAGCTGATTCTAAAAACACTTGTAGGCTAGACAGAAGTTTTTCTGAAAAATGTTATTAAGTTCAGAGATGAAAAGCTGCCTAAATAGTCTCTCTGCCTAAGAAAATATGCAGAACATTTAGTTCAGCAGTCCTCCTATGGAGAGGGTTCCAGCAAGGAGTAGTGGTACAAAGTCTGTCTCTTTTTGCTTTATGGATCCCTCCTTGTTTCCAGCAGAACTTAGCTAGTTTTAGAATTTAGTTTAGTTTTAGGGCCTGCATCTCAGGTGTATATACAATTCTTGACATTTCTATCAAAGCCAAATATTTCACAGTGGATGCCAAACTCTAATGCTTAGTGAGAGTCCCTTCTTGGGAACATAATCTGTCTCATTTCCTCAGGTATTTGTGATCTTGTCTGCTATTTAATTTTTATCCAGACTTCCTTTTGTTGTTTCCTCACACTCCCCTAAAGAGGAGCTAGAGTTGAAATGTTTTTCATCTCTATGCTTTAATATTAAATTGTTTCTCTGGACAAAGATGAATTTTATTTTGTCTGTGTCAATTATTATTAACGTATTAATGAAGATGCTCTGTGGGCTCACTCAATTTTTTTTTCTTAATAAGCTAGTGATCAGGCAATAAATTATAAAAATAAGTGAATCACTTGTTCAGCCTCTTTCTCCCAGGTGCATTTTGCAAGTTTGTGATTGGCAGTTGTGAAACAACTGAGCTATTCCAGTGGAATGGATTAACAGGAGGGTTGAATCACGGTGTGCGAATGTTTTTGAGACAGTCTTGCTTTTGTTCAACATAAATCTTGCATATTTAATCCCTATACTCTTTGAGTCCATAATTAAGGTATTTGTTTTACTAAACAAACAAGTGCTTCCTATTAACTTCTAGTAAGGACATCAGCTGAATTCCCCACATTGTTTAATTATTTACTGTATCCTACTTTTTCTTTTCATACCAAGAGTTTGGGTTTATAGTGACTGCAGTTCAATTTCAGAAATAAAAGTCTTCTGATTTATTTCTTAGATTTTTCTCTAAGAAAAGAATAATACAGTAAATCATGCGAAAGACGGTAGAAGGTGAAAAATTGACTGTTTGAGTTTGAAAATATAAAATGAAATTTAAACAACCTGTGTGTTTATAGAGTTTTGGGCATGTTTACTTATTTGTGTAGGGAGACAGAGGCCCCATGGAATAGGACAGACTTTTAATTGTCATTGAACAAGGGATGGGAAATTCTGTTCTCTGTTAAATGCTTTTAGGGCACGCAAGGAAAATCAAGTTTTAGGATTCTGTTAGGAATTTTCTTGCTCTTTTGCACCTCTAGGCCACAAGTACATGAAGGATGTGATGGTTTTAAAGGCCTGGCAAATTTGGCTTTTCTTTATAAGTTCTTAGATTCTGCTGTGGTGGAATCACCATTGTCATCAGTAGTTTGAGGTTTTTTTTCCCAATTCTGAACTGTCCAAGTTCTCTAGAAAAATGCTTATGGCTTACTTCTTTGTATAAGAATGATGTTACAAAAATGATTATACCAATTATGCAAGGGAAGGCTAAATACCAATATTACTGGCATAAGGTCTCTTTGAGGTGGTTGATTTTGCACAAAAGAGTACTGAAGAATCTAAATAAAAGAAAGTGATGATGCCATGGTGTCAGTACACCACAGGAAATACATTTACAACACAAACAGATATAAAAATTGCAGGTGTAGGAAGTAAAGTGAGCAACTTTTGGATGTTCTGTAAATTCCTTCGAGAACCAACACACACAGGACGGCACCTCAAGGCACTGCCTCAACTTCAAGCTAGGTGGGTGATGCTTTTAAAAACTGTGGTTTCCTGTAAAAGCAATCCAAAGCTTTTTTTCATGCATATATCTATATGTTGGAAAGCATAGCCACTGAAGTGCACGATGAAACCTGCAAGAACATAGGAACAAAAATGATACAGGGTTGGAAGCCAGGAATATTAAACAATATGCTATTTAATGCTACTAAAATTAGTCCTTATTACAAAGACTCTTTTCAGATCATTTTTTTCTATAAACATCTTTATTACACACAGGGTGATCTGGTTTTTTCAGGGTTTTTTACGACATCACAAAGTGAAACAATATAAAATGACCACGTGCTACCAAACTGCTATGAAAACGTCTGTTTAGGATTAATTTAGAGAATTCTTTCAACCAAAAAGTATGTGTACGTATTTATCACTTTAATAAAGATATATTCAATTAATTTTGAAAACCAGAGTAGAAAATTAATTTCCCTCCCACAGCCTTAATGAAGAAATAAAGGAACTAATTTCCCCTTGCTGTTAGAGGGGTAATCCACTCCTTCACATATTAAGAAATTAATGTAACGCATCCAGTCAGCCAAAGAGTCTCTGATTCTTCCCCTCCCCCTAATCTCTTACACCAGCTTATTTTGTGCAACACCATTATGAAAAACAAAATTAGAAGAGACGGAAGTCCCTTTAAGTATTTCAGATTTCATTACATTCTAATTTTAGATCTGTTGCTATTCCCCGGAATATCATCCCTTGACTTTGATGGTGTTCACTAGTTTTGGTTTTCTTTTAAGAGAAAAAGAAGAAATTTTGTTTATAAAATAATTTTATGTATTTAAAAATACCTAAACAATATATTATTGTTTATAATAACAACAAATATTTTTAATTCCACACCAATTTTTTTAAAAATGCCAGAAAAATATTAAGGAAGTATTGTGATGGGCCTTATATACCTTCGTAAAATTTGTGGGGTTTTATGTGATCAAAAAGTCATCCTTTTTATTTGAACTAAATACAGAAGAAATGTATTTTCTTATGTTTATTTAATGTATTAAAAATCTGACACCATTTTGTAATTCTAGGAATATGTGTGAACAGAGATTTATAATTGAAAAACAGGTCAAGATGTTATTTTAAGGAATTGGACATGGGTAGTTGAGAGACAGATGTTCAGAATTATGTTCTTAAGACAGATTTTTGATGAACATAAGCAGGTTTATTTCTTAATTTATTAAATGACACTTCCTGCACAAGTGAGAGTGTGAGAGCAGTTTATGTCCTTAATGTAAGAAAACCACGGGGTGATGTAAATGTTCCTTTAAGGAGACAGTTCTCATTAAAAAAATAGTTTTGAAACTTGTCACTTGTAGCAGACATTTTGGGGGTGGTTAATCTTTTTTTGATGGTGAGCAGTGTTCAGTGAAGCAGCTCATTGTGCACACAGCTTGCGAATAGCATCATTGATAGCAAAAAGCTACAGGGTAAGTATACATTTAATTGATTTCTTGATCAGGAATGCTTCTGCAACAGGCAGAACAATGGAGCTTTATTACTGCTTGGATGGTTGATGTGAATGTGATGGAATAATTCAGAAAATAGGGAGATGTCCAGAGCAAGAAGCTCTGAAAATACAGCTGCCCTAAGGAGATCTAACACATGAAGCTTCTTGGGAACAACTGAGACCATGGAAACTAAAATTTGATTTATAAATCAAAGATAGGAGTCCATAAACATGTTCTTGGTGTGTAGGGATGATGGAAATAAACAAAATTCCCTCTTTGCATTCCTTTCCCCACCTCTTGGTTTGAGCAAAAGTAACAAAAACAGCGTAGGAAGACCTAAGGACCCATTTAACATGGGAGGAAGAGATAAGTATTTATTCTCTTCATGAAGGGAATATTTTATTTTATTTTTCTTCCATATCATGTGCAACACAATGTCGCAGTAGTTATCTTTTATTATCTGGAAGAGCCATTGTTTCCAACAGGAGAGGAGCAGTGTGTCTTTCAGGGCTGTATTCCTGCTTTTTCTCTGTTATCATTTTGATATTTGCATGCAGCTATATGAATTATTTTCAAAAATGAATCCCAGTGATAAGTTCTTTTAATATTTGTGGTAGATCTCATTCACAGTATTTCATTTTGAAAGTATTTCAGTATTTTCTTCTACAGGTATAGTTCTCATAAACTCATTTTACTTAGTCAAAAAACATCACAAAAAGGCTGATGCTGAATTAAGAAGCAACAGTCTAAATGCAGTAGTTAATAATTTGGAAGAACATAGCAAAATTTTTTCTGACAAGTGCTCTGTTGTAGTTCTGAGAGCTCAACACAAAAAAAGGTGAAAGGCTGAAGAACTTCCTGTAGTCCATCTGTAATGGAATTTTCCTTTCAGGTGCATGGTCTGATCACATTAAAGACCGACAGAAAAATTCTTATGAAATTCTTATGAATTATTATTATGAATGGAAAAGATTCCATTATTAATGGAACAAAAAAACCGGAGTTTTGTAAATGCAAGCCAAATAGGAGGACTGTTTCCATTTTCTCACTTGGATATTGTCACCATCTCTAAATTGCTTGTATAACACATTAAGGCAAGCTCAGCATTAAATGCCATCTCAGTATGGGGGTTTTTTAAAATATATGGAAAACTCCTATTGCAGCATAACTTCAAGAATGTGGAAATATTAATATATAAAATTTGGAAGTGTATCTGGTTGTTACTAAACTAAACAAAAAAGGTACCAGTTGTATTAGCTGTAAGAATTGGTGCTTCCATTCCCTAATTTAAAAAGTGAAAACACCAAGTTAATGTTTTCTTTGGTGGACTATGTTCAAATAGTTCAAACCCCAGAGTTATGTTTGTACATAAGGAACTTTAAAACAAACAAGCAAACTCAACCAATGCAGCATAAACTGTTATAACTGCGAATATTCCTTCCTAAAAATAGGATTTGCTGGACTCCAAAATTGCTAAATAAATCTCACGTTACTGTTGCATGAAATATCTCAACAATGATACTGTTGGGTTTAAATATAAATTAACTGAATTTGGGTTAAATTCAGCAATAGCATTTTGCTGAGAAAGTGAAACATGCCTACCAAATGCTATGTTTCAATAAACTTCTATCAAGTATACATTCTGGTCAAAAAATGGGGACATGATCTAAAGCAGGTATTTACAGTAAAGATGGACACAGATTTGAGATGACATCTGAAGATTTTAAAATCAACTTGTTTTTTCCTCAAAAAAGGGATTTTTTTTTTCTTTGTAAGCATACACTTGCATGATTAACACTTGGAATTCCTGGTGAAAACCATTAGAAGGTTTGCTTAGTGTGTTGATCTCCTTACAGTGCCAAGGGTATTTTGAGGATTGGAGTGCTGTGCTGAGTCACAAACATCACCATTTCCAGCAGCTGCTGCAGCCAATATGTGCTGATCTCTTTTCTTTTGTGAATTTCAGCCGAGGGTCAGCCCTCTGCTCCAGCTATGGCCTTGGCAGGAGTAAGTCTCGTGCTGCTGGTGACAGTCCAAATTCCATCCCCGTCTGGGAGATCCAGATCACCATTTCAAGCCTTCTGCAGAGGAATGCTTTTCTAACCGGTGCTTTGGAAAATGTTATATTTCCAGGTATGGTTGTGGCAAATTATTATTTCAGGTTCTGCCAAGTAAATCTCAGGATTTCAGGGGGGAAAAAAAAGCAACTCATTCCACAGTGGCTGTATCGTCTTTCCATAAAGTGTGACAAGAAATATGCATCATTATTTGCTATGAATTTTACTGAAAGACACTGGCAACATAAAACTTAGGGAAATGATGCTTTCGTGTTGTTGATTACAATAACCCAGTGAAATACAAACCATCTTAAATAAAAACCAACTTTTTCTACATTTATATTTGAATTTTAGCACAGAGAGGAAAAGAAGTAAAAAGGTTACCTATATTGCCTTCAAATTTGTGTTTTTCTTTCTTTAAAACAGCATATGTATTTTTGCAAGTCAGCTCTATTCTCTATTGTCCAGGAAATGAAATAATTACTGGAAACCTGTTTATTTCTCATGTTCTTTATCCTACTTATTTTTGCCTCTTTCAAGTTCCATCGAGCAAAATTAATGGATCCTAACAAGCAGTTATTAAATAATTTCACCTTGCATTCCATGTTAAACATAAATCCTTGATAAGTAAGTCCCTGCATAACTTTTCATCATAGCTCTTATTTTCACATTATACTTCTTCTCTTATGCCTTGCCTGACTTGTATGACTTTGTATCCCCTTTCTTCCTCCTGTGTCTAGGCCTCCTTCATGCAGCTTTTCAGTGCTGATTTATTAATGATATGTTGATAATTATAATAATGAATGTTAATGAATGTTAAGTTTATAGTAATGAATGTTAAGTTATTCTCAATTGCATATTTGGAGAACTATTCAGCTGGTAAAGTCATAAGCTGACACTACGGTAACAATTAGCAGCATACAATTTGGAAATTGTTCTGAATGAAAGTTTAAATTATTGTGGTGTTTCATTGTATAGTGTTACTAAAACAAAGCTGAATATAATAATTTCAGTTTTAATTCTCTTAGTATTTTCTGTGAATGCTGCAAAGCACAGTTTGACAAACCATTCTGAGAATATTCCTTTGGTATTCTGTGTTGATGAAGCTGACCAGCCAAGAAAACAAAGCTTTAATGAGAAATTATTTGGACTGAGTAAGAGCACAGTTCTGAGCATCATCATCATCATTCTGCTTATCACTTTAACAATGTTCTTTTAGGTAACCCGTTAAAAATATGTCTTTTACAGCTTGCGTGTTTTGGAAATGCTGATTTTTTTACGAAGCATTTTCTTTACCACCTGTGTTCCAGCAAAGTTGGGCTGTTTTCAGCCCAAAACTCAAATCACTTTCTCCTTAGTGTTGTGTGCATTTTAACCAGCCATCAAACTGAATAACACTGTCATGCCTTAAACAAAGAGGCAAATCTAATTTATTATGCCAAAAAGCCTGAACCCCAAAACAAACCCAAACAACAGACCAACAAACGTCTGGGAAAAAGTAAAACAAACTTGCAGCAAAATATTCAACTGTGTAGTGGGAGGTGTGAGATGAGAAGAAGTGTCCGGTATGTCCTGAAAACCAAGTGGTCTCCGGGCTTCCGTATACTTTAAAAGGCATTGACGTGGTGTCAGCAGAGGGCAGAGTGGGGGAATTTGAGGGCAGAGGGGGGGAATTTGAGGGCAGAGGGGGGGAATTTGAGGGCAGAGTGGGGGAATTTGGTGGATTTTAACTTTGATGCTTTGTGAGCGTGCCCGGCCCGAGCCCCTCACTGTGCCCGTCCCGCTGCTGCGCTCCCTCGGAGCACCAAGCGCGGCCGGCCCTGGCCTCGGAAAAGGGGCGGGTGTTTGGAATTCCGGCTCTGTCCGGGGACATTTGAGCCTAGACGGGGCAGGGTGAGGCGTGCTGCTCTAATTTTCCCGGAACAAGGTTAAATCGGTGTCCCACGGAGCCGCGCTGCCTGTGCCGTGCCCCGGCGGGCCCTGAGGGCAGCGCGGCCGCTGCCGGGGAGGTTCCGCAAGGGCTCGGTGCTGGTGCTGCTGGAGAACAACCTCCCCCCTGGAACTGGGGAAACAAGGTGTGTGTAGTTTTATGTCTTTTTTGTAGGTTTTTTTTTTTGGTCTTTTTGAAAAAGCAGTTTTCCAGCTGGGCCTGGGCGGCGGCGGCGTCTTAATATCTTGGGCCTGCCCCGAAGAGAGCAGAGAGCGGTGGCTTTCCTTGATTTTAATATGTAGGGATTAGTGTCTTGCTTTTCACGTGGATTGTTTATGCCATGCCCCATCCAGCGTGTGGAAATACTGCTTGAATTTAGCCAGGCTGTTTGCATTGAATATGGTTAATTTCATCCTGTGAGGAAAATACCTGAACACTTGGGACAGCTCTGTCAGTGCTGGGGCAATATTTGTTTTCTCTAAAAAAAACCCCAAACTAAATGTGTGGACAACGGTAGAGCTTTGAGCAGCAAAATTAAGGAAGTTTTAACTTGTCATTCACTTAAGAGTTAGAACAAATAGAGAAGACATCCACATGTACTGAGGATTTTTAGTAAGATCTCATTCGTATATTTCAAGGCTAACATCACAGAGAGCTGTGAAAGTACCACGTTCAGGATATTTGTGTTTTTGTCAACGTGTTGCTGGTTTTTTTTTTTCCTTTCTTCTGCCTTTTGCATTCAAGTTTTTCTCACAATGAAATGTAATTATGGTCTTCTAATGCATTCTTACAGAAAGTTGATGCTTCCTGCCTTCTGTACCTGTTGATTGAGAATCAGGCTGGGCACCCAAAGAGGGAGAAGGATTCCTGCCTGTTCTCTGCTGTTCTGGGATTTTGGGGATTCTGTGGCATGGAGAGGACACAAAAAGGTTGTGTTCTGGTGCAAGGCTGCTCCTTGCCTTCTCCTGCCATTCTTGGCCTCCTGTAGGAGCTGTTCCAAACCTGGTGCTGCAGGGACATCCTTACTCTAACCTACAGACCCAAAAAATTAGGACATTTTTCCTATGAGAGTAATTTTTTTTGTCACTAATATTGACATTATCTATAATGCTCAGGCAACAAAGAAACATTTTTCATACATTATCCCCCACTGAGGTAACAACATAATTTCTTCTGAAGCTTTATCATAGGGATACCACATAAATACCAATACCACATAAATACCAATACCACACCAATAGCAATGTTGGTATAAGTTGTGTTGAGGAATGGTTTGTGAAGGAAACAGTAATGCTTGTCAGACACATTTAAAGGAAGAGAGAAGATTAAAAAAAGGAAACAAGCCAGCCTTCAGGGAAATCAGTTCTTTCTGGATCTCAAGTAGATACCCTCAAAACGTTTGAAACAGGTTAAATATCAGTAGTGCCTGAACTTGCTGGCACAGCACAGATCTGTTAATTGCTGATATTATATTATTTTGGACTGATCCCTTACTCGGTGGTGCTAATTATTTCCTTGTTTACACTTGGTAGAGGTATTGCACCCCTATCACTACAAACAAGCAGCAGCTTGGAGTGCTCCTTCAACACAAACACTCTTTTTGCAGAGAGCTGCAGCTGTGCCTTCTTTGTGCTGCCAGGGCACTGCTGCCGGACAGGGAATTTAGATGGAGCTCTCAGTGCTTCTGGTAGCTTAGTCTTGCACCGATTTTTTTTTGTTTTGGAGTACAGTTCGATTTTTATTCCGTGGCCGTGGCTGTAGCTGCAGCGCACCCAGGACAGCACAGTTCAGGTGGATGTCGACTAGGTGGCAGCATGGTGTTTGGAACGGACACAAACTGCTTTTCGGCTCGCTGAAACGCCCCTGGTTTCATCCCGTGCCGGTAAAATTTGGGTAAACCTGACTTCTGTCAATCCCCTCGTGTCTCTATACTAATAGCTAAGAGGATGGTGCCTAAATACTAAAAATATTAGGCTAGAGAGGCTCGGGAGGAGAATTTAATCCCACCGACAAACATGCTGGAAGAAGAAAACAGTTTTACCATCTTAATCAGAGGGCTGCTGTTTATGGTTTCCTCTTTTAATTTGAGCTGAAATGAGTTAAGATATTTTTTGCTATTTTTTAGTAGTATTTTTTATTTTTTAGTTTGCTATTTTACTTGTGGCTGAAAAAATCTTCAGTTATTATTTATGGTCTTACTGTAGTAATGCCCTATAAAAGACAAATACAGTAATTAGTTCTGATTACAGGAAAGATCCTGATAATCTATGTTGGCTCTACTAACCGAATTATGATATGAAAACTTAATCACCTGGTTTTGGAACATGCTGGCCAGCTTGTGAAAGATTATATGTTTTCATCAAAAGAATTCAGATTACTGAAGGCAGCCTCTTGTAGTGGGGGCAGAAATGCAGATCCCAAGCAATGTAGTACTCGGGCAAGCAGCTCCAGTCTTTTAAATTTCATCCAGAATTCAACAGGCAGCTAACACAGACTTTGGAGCAACTAACAAAATTCTTTAAAACTTCACCCTTCAGTTACATTTGCTATAGCTCTGTATTTGATGGGAGTAATCTTTACTGCATTATGATCACAGAAGCTGATTTGGAGTCGTGCAATAATTTCTTGGAACTCCTGTTATCACATCAACATGAAGTATTGCAGGTTGAATAAAAAAGGGCTCTCAGAGGGACTTTCCCATATGCTTTCTGGGTCATCAGTTTGCTCTTCTCAGGAATGTGTTGTTCAGCTTTCCTGGTTTTTGTGGGTGTGTTTTTTTTTTTTTTTTTTTTTTTTTCTTAATTCACGTGCTGAAACAGAGCTGGAAACGTGGAGAAAAAAAAAAAGAAACAAAAAATGTAAAAAATCCACTTAAAACCTTCTAGAGAATCAGGAAAAGCAAAACAGCCAACCAAGGCCCATTGCTTCTTGACAAAGAAAATCTGAGGGTTCTAGCAGATAAGAGTTCTTTGTTTAATGCTTTTCCCACAATTCTATTAAAATCTGAAGCTTTGAAAAGCATTATGTCATCCAGCAGATCGTTCCTGCAATCTGAAACAATCTGTTTCAGAATCTTCTGTCAGCAAAGATTCCAAAGCAGGTTTTTAAGGACAATTGTTTACTCTCTTATGGGGCCAGTGTTGGTCTCCCACCCCAAAAGGACACCATACTTTCCTAGGCTTTGAGGAAGGTAATGTTAGAACGAGTGTACAGCTTCGACACTTACAATCTTTACACTTATCTAGAAGTTAAAGAAATGCCGTTGATTTTAGGCCAGAAACTGCTCGTACCAGAGATAAGGACAGTTTGATGTGACTAGGGCTGTTTTATCTGTGGAAAACAAGAAGCACGAGTGTGTTCACAAATCTTTTCCTTGAATAAGATGTGCTGAATTGTAGGATATCTCTTATATGGAGTATACATCTGTTATTTTAGGTCTTCAGCTGCTAGAGTGGCAAACAACATCACCTTTGCTTTCTTTACTTTGTGTTTTATACCATGTCTGTTCCAGAATTTCTGTCACAAGCCCTCTGGATGATTCTGTCCTGTGTAATTAAGGTAAGCTAATTAAAATATAAAACTCAGTATATAGGGAAGAAAATGGAAAAGGTAAATACACCTACTTTTTGGGAGTAGGTGCAGCAAAGTAGTAGTAATGCACCAGTAAAAGGCTGGAAAATGTTCTCCAGAAAAACCCTGAAGAAACAGTCTGGTCTCCAAAGGTATTGTCCCAGCACAAATTGCACACTGCTGGTCATGTTGTACTTGACTCTTACAGCAGAAAAAGCAACATACAATCCAAATTTGTGCTTGGGAGAGTTTTAAAAATCCCCTCGTTGCAAAGTCAAGGAAGATAATTACTGTTCACTTTAATCCAGTAGAAGAGAGTTTTAACTGGATTTTTATTCATTACTGATGAGACAGTGAGGTAGAAAGACCTTTTACACAACTTGGGACAAGTTGTGTGTGCTTATATATAATGTATGAATAAAAGATGGCTCTACAGAACATTAGTATAAAACAATATTTATAATAAAATTAGTGTAAAGCAGTCCTTTAAAATAAGAACTTTGTATTGACAGTGCTACCTGATTTACTGTAAAATTAAAAACAAAATCATATAATCCTCTCTTTTCAAAAGCCACAAGTCTGCCTCATCCCTCTAGGGTGAGGCAATAAAATACTAGGTTTTTATTGTCTTCTGGTTTTAAGTCTTTTTAAAGAGTCCACCTTGATGTTCTGTTTTTAAGAAGAGCATAATTGTTTGTAAATGAACATTACAACACTAGTGTATTGGTCTTTGCTTTTAGAACAAATTGCCATGTAAGATTGGCAGTATATTTTTGAACACTGAAAAGTTTGGGGATATTTTGAAAAGTGATTAACTTCCAAAGTTTTTGAGGACTGCAAAGGAATTTTTTTTTTGTCTTGTATGATTCTATAATGATTTGAAGATCATCATAATTGCAGATGACAATGAGTAAATACAATGATATTTTTAATAAAACTGTAGAAGTGCATCTTTAAAGTAGAAGTTTCACAGCAGATACCCTTTTAGGAAGGAAGAATTTTTATTAAATAGCCCTATGTTGTATACAGAGATGTAATTTTTGGAATTGCTAGAGGTATCACTGCCTTTCTGAGAACCTGCACTCCTGTGAAAGGTTTAGCTTATTTGCTTTAATTTGTATGTGTGAATGGAGCCACTCTCAGCTAGTACCCAAAAGAACTGCAAAAGAAACGACCTCAAAGGAGACAAACCAGAGACTGAACCCAGCCCAGGTCATTGAAGGGGGTATGTCACACCCCCTGATCTGGGATGTGCCCCTCATGATGCCACTTTTAGCCCTCTGCATCCAAAATCATCCCAAAATCACCACCCAGTCCTGGGTGGTGGCTCTTTCACAGCTCAAAGGAGCTGCACGGATGGACTCTGGGTTTATCCAGATGGACTCTGGGCAAACCCGGGGAGCTGGCTGGCTTTGGGTGATGGCTGCTGCACACAATTTGCTGCTTTCCCCAACAAAGATGGTATAATTCTTGTAGGAAGATGTGGGATGGAGGAGAAAATGAAAAATAACATTTGTCTAGCAATCCCTAAATTGAAGGATCAAAATTCAGGCAAGGTCAAACATAACTGCATTAAGTATTTTTCAGCCTGGAGAAGTTTAAAAATAAATAACCCTACCTTCAGAAAATCTCTGGATTTAAAGTAGAAAACAAAAAGCACCAATAGTGATAGGGAGAAAGCTGCCTTCAAAAATTATCATTATTTTTTAAAATCAAATTGAGCCCAAGAAATTTAAGACCTAGTAAAATACATGGTAGGCTACCTAAACCTTTACATACAGGTTCTTCACAATGGTTCTTAAAAAAATGTGTCTT